>NC_037538.1:15323547-15337119 GCF_001531365.2 Cynara cardunculus var. scolymus | reverse complement strand
ATGAGATGTTTATCCTGTATTTGATTGTGTTTATCTGCAGTTAGTTACACGAATTCAGTTATGGGATAAAATCGGATAGGGATGAAATTGTTTAGGGATGAACGGGTTTAAGAGTTTTAAGAGTTTAAGAGTTTTAGCCAAATGCTTTATAATATAGTATAGATATATATATATATATATATATAATTTTATAAAAAATATATTTTAGCAGCGTGATGACAGATTGGACGGATTAAGTAGCTCTAACTAGAGGTGCTCAAAAATCCGATCAACCCAACTCAACCCAACCCGAAGCAACCCGATGTTTAATCGAGTTGTAAAATTGTCAACCATAGGTATTGGGTTAATATGAGTTACTATTATTTGAACTCAACCCGATGAAACCGATATCTTTTTATTTCTTTGATTTAATATGATTGTTGAATTTCTATTAATATATACATTAGACAATTATACTATCATATATACTTTTCATATACACATATTTTCAATATATTCACATCTTTATATATTCCATTCATATATATGTTTAGTAACTGTGAACATATATATGTAAATTGAAAAAATTAACTAAATGTGATATACGTAAAAATATGAATAAGTTGTATCAAATAGTTAATGATGAAAAAGAAAATATAAATAAAAAATTAACATTTTCAAAATTTAAATAATATTTTAATGTATCAAAATATCAATTGGATCGGATTATTCAAATCTTTTTCAAATCATACCGACCCATAAAAGGCCCTGGCTATAACCAATCAACAAAATTTCTATACGCCCTGTCGCGAACCAAATAAATCGAAATATTTAACCGACGAATGACACCCGTTTATAATTGCATGTAGATTTGATTTTAAACTTTGGCCTGAGGGAAGGAATGGAGGTGGAAGGAAGAGGGTCTGGACGGTGGATGGTTTTTGTTCGGAGGGTTTGGACGGTGTTGGATGAAGATGGTAGGTGGAGGTCGGAGAGGAGATTTGGGGTTGCAGGATAAAGATGAAGATGGAGATGAATAGGGCGTAGCGATGGCAAACGGAGTCGACCATACCGATCTCCAACTCCACCTTTATCTCCATCTAGTAATAAAATTTCGTTTGTCGTGTTGGAGATGATCTTAGGGATGGGTCCCACTTGCCACCGGTCAAATTTCGAACAGATAATCTTTGTTTAGTGGAAACCTCCAAAAATGGACGACTCTCTCAAACCCAACTAACAATTCACCACACATTTTTCGAATTGCTTGAAATTGAAGCTGCTGATTTCTTACATACATCAACAAATTTGTAAATTATTCTGCGTGAGACGAGGATGGCCTTAGGGGACGGCGGTGGCGGTGGTGTTGTTGCTGTTGCTGGAGGACAAGCATGGAAGGCACACGCAGCAATGGCGTTGGTTCAATTGTTATATGGAGGATATCATGTGATCACCAAAGTAGCTCTCAATGATGGAGTCAACGAGATTGTTTTCTGTGTGTATCGTGATATCGTTGCCCTCTCTATCCTCGCTCCCATTGCCTATTTCCGTGAAAAGTTAGTCAACCCTCTCTCATTTCTTGTTACTTGAGAATTAATCATCTTCTCCTGTTGTGTAGATCTAATTCATGACTTCTGTCATGTTAAATCTTGATGAAAGATTGTGAGATTTATGTTATGTTTGGTAACAGTAGGAGTACTAATAGTTGTTGACTTGAAGTTGCAATATAAGGTAACTATAGTGTTTCGGGGGATTCGGATCTCTGAAAGTTAAATATGTTGCTGGATTAAAGATTGCTGGGATTGTATAAGTTCTTCAAATCAATTGTATAATGGAAGCTTTGTTCAAATCAAGGCAATAGGGTAAAAATGCTTTTTGGTAGAATGAGGTGAAGAAGGGATTATATAAACTTCTATAGGTAAAACTGTAGAGTACATAACAACGTATAAACTAGCAAAGAAGAAAGCCAAGAGAATAATAAGAGAAGCCAGAGGTAAAAATACAAAGAGTTGTACAACACTATAGAGACACCAAGAGGGAGAAAAAGGACCTATACAAGTTGCTAAGATAAGAGAGAGAAAACAGTGGCTTAAGTCCCATCTAACTTTTAGTTAAAGATGATGAGGTTAGAGAGCAATGGAGAGACTATTTTGATACTTTGTTGAATGGATATATTAAAGGAGCATCGAGGAACTATGCTAATAGAAGGTTGTACATATTAGTGTTAGAAGTCAAAAGCACTAAGAAAGATGAAAGTAGGTAATGAGTCAGGCTAATTATATTTCTTTAGAGGCTTGGAGAGCCTCAAGGGAGGTAGGTATAATATGACTTACTTGATTGTTAATGTCCTCTCCAAAACAAAGAGGTTGTGTAATGAGTGAAGGAATATTACCTTCGTCTACAGAATAAGGAGAAGTCGAGAATTGTACCAACTATCAACTTTGGATCTGTACAAAGAAAACTATAGGAGCAAGTTGTTAAGCATCTGTGGAGGGTTGAGTCTAAGGTTTCGAAAAGTTAATTTGCTTTATGGACTCAACAAAAAGATTACTATCTTCATTAGACGACTTACAGAGAAATATAGGGGATATAAAGATTTGCATATAAAGTTTGTTTATCTAGAAAAGACATGATATGATAGGGTTTTTTAGAAGGAATTCTTGACCATGTATGTTAGTGTGATTAAAGACATGTATGGCTGTCTGATAACAGGCATGAAAGCATGCAAACATGAGACTTATGCTTTCCTCATTGCTATAGGTTTACTCCACAGGTTATCTTCGGATCCTTATCTATTCCTTTTAGTTATGATTTAGCTCACAGAAGACTTGCAAGATGATATACAATGTTGTATGCTCTTTGTTGATGATATAATGTTGATTGATGAAACTAGACAAGGTGTTAATGCAAAATTAGAGGTTCAGAGCAACACTTTGGAATCTAAAAGCGTTGGATTATATTAAAACACGACAAAGTATAGGAAATAATTCCTTATTTGGATTAGTTTTACTGAGACATTCATGAGAACATTAGTCATAGGATAACAATTAACAACAAGATGGTTGAAATGGTTCAGACTTTAGGAATCTTGTCTGTTCGACATGTCCTATTACGGCTAGAAAGTATGTGCTATTTGATTTATAGGGAAAAATGCCTGATCCAAAAGTCATCATGTACCCATGGTTTGTAGCAAAAATGCAAAAAGTCAAGATGGATGTGTGGCCATACAGTAAGGTATAGGATTAGATATGACCTTGTATAGAGAAGTTTGGAGTGGAACAAGTTGAAAAGAGGAGGCGGCGAGGCAATAATGTTTGAGGTGGTTTGGTCGTTTCCACTATAGAGCTTAGAGTGCATGAATTAGAGGATAATTATATGAAGACGAGTTCATTAGGAGAGGTAGAGGTTGACCAAGATGGACATGTATAAAGTGGTGAATTGAGATTTGCATGAGTGGTGTACATCAATAGGAGTGTGTAGGGGGGCATCTTTCATGTGCCATAACTGAAGAGGTTTACTTATTGTTGTAGGTTATGAATGTATTATAGTTTGTCTTGGTTTCATTTAGGCAACACCAACTAATTATGGAGGCTCTTTGTTACTGTTGTTTTTGTTGTTGTAGTTGCTGCTATTTGGATTTTATTATGAAGTTTCGATTGTGGTTCTTGTTTAAATTTTGTGACTTCCACACAGGGTGCACAATGATTTGAGATGGCTTATCAGCTCCATCTACATATAAAATCTTGGTGGTTTGAAGTAAGTATCAGTCATCGTCATACATGATGTATGTTGATAAAGTGATTACGGTCTGTGTAACTATCCAGCACCATAAAGTCAAATATGTTAATTGGTGTACATAACACGATATTCGTATTGAGCAGTAACCATTTAATTGTAAATTGACCGGTCTGAGAAATGCGTGAAACTAAAGTTGATATGTTTTTTGTTGTTTGTAGGACAACCAGACCAGCTATGACCAGGCGCCTTCTTATGTATTTCTTTTTTCTTGGGTTGACTGGGTAAGTCTAATATCCAAAGTTGGCATTCATACTTGTTTGTGATCCTCCCCCTGATAATTAGATTTATCATTAGAGGTGGCAAAATGGTCTTGTTGGATCGAATTAGTTGATGGGTCACAACACTAATCGGCCTGATAAGGATTTTAGCACACTTACTTTTTAGCTGCAAGTGTACGGTGTCGAATCAAGTAATACGTGACAAGCACAGGTATCGAATGTAAGGAACTAAGAGATTAAGTACCACAATAGTTGCAACAACTACTAACTGGACGATCGAATCGTGGATTGATGATCATCTAAATAGCTAAAACTACCAAAATTTTCAGAAATATAAGGCAAAGAACTGGATTTAATTCATAGTGGGAAGCAGTTGGGAGTCAAATCACATTTGATTTTCGTTAAGAACACTTCTCAATTTTACAGATCATTAGTAAAAGTTAGTGATTGAAAGTAACAGACCCAACTTTACTTACTACCCTCTCTCAAGTTATAACAAGATTATTAATCATACATGTTAAGAACACTTCTCAATATTTCACACTATGTCGAGCATGAAATGATCTAAAACAGAAAAAAGTATACCAATTTCCCAGGGAAAATGCGTCAAATAGTAGAGAGTGTTGGCAAGGATTGGGATAGTGTGCACACAGAATAGGTGGAGCCGTGGAGGAAAGAGATGTAACAGATGAGTAAATAAAAATGTTATGATACAATGAATCATAAAATTTATGACTGGTTTGATCCATAATAAAAATAGTCTTTTTTAAAGTAATCGGCCCATTGACTCACATTGAAAATGATGGGTGAAATGGGTTGAATTGTTTTAAATGGGTAATTTGTGAGGTTTATTTAGCATGCGAAAGAAGAACTTACTACCAAGATGACGCTTAAAATACTTAAATTTTGGTCCCAGGTATGCCTTTTGTTCTACTTATAATTTTTTTTATCTTGACCTTGTTTAGGATATTTGGGAACCAACTTTTGTTTCTTGTTGGTCTTGGCTACACAAATCCAACATATGCTGCAGCCGTTCAACCTTCAATTCCCGTCTTCACATTTATACTTGCTGCAATGATGGGGTAGGCTCAACTGAATTTTCTTTTTCACTTGGACTTTTCGTTAATGTTAATCATTCTGTAGATTTGAGATGTATATATGCACTGAGAACCAGTGTTAACTTATTCATTCCTAGTACAACTTCACCACAATCCAGATCTTTCGATCCAAATCATGGTGTTTTTGTGTTGTGTATTAGACTAGTAGCTAGTCCCACATAGGAAAACCTTTACAACTTTTGCCGGTTTATAAGCCTAAATCCACATTATTTATCAAAGGAGAGAAGCCCAAGTAATGGGTTTGTATTAGGCTTTAGTGAGGGCATGATAAATATTTATGGTCAAAAGATTGGGCCTTGGGCCTTTGGGGCTCTTGGGCTCTATTGTGCAAAGGTATAAATACCTTTCCTTCCCTGCATTTTCAGAACACGAATTTCCTTCCATATTCTCTCCATTTTTACCTTGCTTACTCAAGAACATATATCAATTCGATGGGATTGAATTTATGTGCCACAATTCAATCGGATAGTTGTACCCTCTAGACGATGTCCGGAACCAAGCACAATTGGGGACGAAATTTCGTCTTAGGACACTGCAAACATAGGCCTCTATCTGTTCTATCATCATTCAATTCAAAATTTATCATCGAAAAATTGTTTAATAGATTTTGTTGCACAAGTTTCATAGATTATTTGTTTGTTTTACATTATTGTATCGATTGTCATAACATTTTGTACACCAAACAATTGCTTGAATCGATCCTATTGAACGAAGCATAGTGGAGAAGGAGAAAAAGGGTTAAACCAAACCTGGACACACTGTATGGCAAAATTCTAATAGAAATTTAGAATAAATGACTGCGGGATTCATCTTTAGTTGGGACCTTCAAATTTGTTAGGCATTTGTTCCTCATGGGAGAGAGGTGACATATTTCCTCTTAATATCCTTTTCCCTTTTTTGTTCTGAAAAGAATTGCAGCCACATATTTTATTGTTCCATAATTTATTTCACATGTAGCATTTCTAAATATTGACACATACTTTCCTTGGACAGAAAGAGATTCAAATCTCCTATCCATCTTAATACATATTGATAAGAACATTTAAGTAGATGCTACACATATGCTGCAGGCTATTGATTCCTATGGATTGAATCCAAAACAATTCTTGAATGGGGTATTCAACTCCAGGTATGAATGGAAAACGACATCTTTATTGGTTTTATTGGTTCTACTTCCTATTTTTTATGAAGAGAATGAATCCTTTTATCGAAGGATCAGAAAAAAAAGGGTCCGGATCTCCTGCGGGAATGATTTGGAAGAGCCAAAACCAAAAATAGTGGTATTTGCTAGCAACAACATAATGGAGGCAGTCAATCAGTATAGATTGATCCGAAATCTGATTTAAATCCAACATATACATATGTAAATTTAAATATCCTATCCTTCTTAATTTTTTTAAATTCTGTGTTAAAAAAATTGTTTATCTGAATAACATGCATGTGTGTGTATAAATAAATACAACATATGTGTATACATGTATTTACATGCATATATGTTTATGTATGATCTCTTTAACATATCATCCCTTAATATTTAATGTATCACGTACCCAATTAGCCTAACAAATGAAATTTCCCCACAACTACACTAGTAACCATGCATACAATGCAGCAGTACCCATTTGTGAGCTGCATGTTCGGTAACACTGGCCAGAACAATACGCGTGATTTCATAAGCACCTTTATATGTATACTTCATGGAAGGAGGGTGGTACCTCCAGCAAGTTTATATGTCAACTTCATATGAGATGATGTTCATGCAGTATAGAAACAGTGAATGTGCTCAAGACTGAAGGTCTGGCAAAGGTTGGAGGCACACTTGTCTGTGTTTCTGGTGCCATCTTAATAGTTCTGTTCCGAGGACCGGCTCTTTTGGGGTATGCAGACAATTTACCTGTGGCAAGTGGTCAACGAGAGCCTGCTGGATGGATGTTCTCTAGTTTTGTGGGCTTCGGGATTGATAACTGGCACCTTGGTGTCCTGTGCTTAATAGGGAATTGCATGTGCATGGCAGCCTATCTAGCTATTCAGGTATTCAATCATATATTTGAATAAACATACAAAAATATCATTTCTGGTGAGCAACATTTTTTTCCTACCAAATTCAACTAAATGTGCTATTGCATTCATCATATTTGACACCATTAAAAGTTTGACCCTTTAACAAGTTGTTGGGAAGGTTAAATCATACAGCTGAGTTAGAAAACTATTAGTAACAAGCTACGTGTGGTGTGGTAACTGCATATCAGAACACCAATATTAACTAGGTTAAAGGCCCTCTGCTTTCATAAGCTAGGTAAATGACCCTCTGCTTTTTAATAACCATTGTCACAGCATGCAAGTGCATGCTATGTTACTTTGGTTGCCTTATAATAGAATCTTTTTGAAGTTTGATGTTTAATAAACTTGTAATAGCTCGAAGACATTTGCAAGATGTGGTGGTGATTGGTTATGTTTTCTGTTAACTACATGAGATATGTGGAAATGGAAGTAATGATCCCTTGGGTCTAGGCATTGTAAAATTGATGAGACAGCCGATCAGTAATTGTAATTTTTAAGGTCATCTATAGTTCCTCTTTGCAGCTGGCATATATAAGAGAGAGTCATACATATGCATAAAATATTCTAGGAGAAACACCAGCTCTGCAATTTGTAAAAGGCATAGTTTGATCAGGCAACACCTTTGATAAATACAGATGAATTGCATGAAGACTTCTCAACGACTTCTTTAAAAAGGTTTATATAAACCAACCAGATTTTTATGTTTTAAGTTGGCCTAAGTTGCATGCACAATCTAGTGTCTTTTAGATTTTATGCACTCTTGACATTGCATTTCCTAACTTTCTCAAAGCAACCTATGAACTTCATGTGATCAGTCACATACTGTTTTTCCTATTAATTTTTTTGTACAAGATTTTTGTACTAAATTATCTACTTTTTGAATGATTGAAGTTTGATTGGTGCATTGAAATCTTCAGGCTCCCATGTTGGCCACGTATTCTGCAAACCTATCCGTTACAGCATATTCGTACTTTTTTGGTACTCTCTTTATGGTAGCAACAGCAGTTTCCGTGAGCAACGAGTCAACAAACTGGAATTTGACGCAGTCTGAGGTTTTGGCAGTACTTTATTCAGTAAGCATCTTTTTCCTCGTCATTTGTGATGAATGCAACTTTGCAGCTTATACATGTCTTCCTTCTAAGCCAGCTGAGTTTGATATGATTCATGGACGTTTGAAATGCATTGTGTGCTAGTTTAATTCTTGGGGGAACAAAGTATGATATGTTTTGCTGTGCTTAGTAAAAGATATGTACAACCATTGTTTTATATAACATTTGTTGCTGATTTTAAGATTTGACGTCTAGGTTTAATTATTGGAAGTTCAGTGATATATAAAACTTTCTTATCTGGTCAATCTGCTTCGCTTCATCTCATATTAATTGTTGAAATCTTCTCTAAATTTAATAGTATCCAAGTGTTCTTTGATGCAGTTCTCTGATTTTATCTCAAAGTTAGGTTGTATCCACTAAAATTTCTGGTAGCCTATAATAATAAGCATAGCTGATGGTCGGGTATCATAAACCTCTTATTTAAGTGACCAGTTCTATTCTTGTCTATTTTAAAATTTTGATGTAATGTTGCCTATGATGTGTTAAAGTTTCATATTATCATAAGTTCAGGAAGGGAAGATTGTGGTGGTTTGATTACATGCCTAGGAGACAGTTGAGGACCCAGTGAGGAAGGTAGAAAGTGTGAGGGTCGAGGGTGTGAGGAGGGGTATGCCAAGGAGGACTTGGGATGAGTAGTTGAGGTTAGACATGGCGGCTTTAGGCATTTCTAAGGACATGACCTTTAATAGGGGTTCTTGGAGACGTAAAATTAGGGTAGCAGACTAGGGGTGGGAATATGTAGGAAGGGATCTTGAGATATAGAGGATGGGGTGTGGGGTTAATGTGCCGGCAGTTAGATCTCATGAGTCCTAGGTTAGGCTAGAGTGTCTAGTTCTTCCTACTGTGGTTATGTTTTCTTGTACCTGCTTTTGTTTGCTTGTTTGTCTGGTTGCTGAATGGTGTTGCTTATTCTGAGTCGTTTTTCATTTTTTAGCACTGCCTTTCTATTTTTGAGTTCTTATGTTCTATTGTTGCGCATTATTTGAGCTTTCGCTCAAGCCAGGGGTCTTCATGGAAACGGCCTCTCTACTCTCCTGGGTAGAGGTTACTGCGTACTTCCCACCTTCCCTAGACTCCACCTTCGGTGGAATATAATGGGCTTGTTTAGTTTGGTTTATACTTCTACTTATCTACGTTACAATGACTTATATTCTCTACATTAAGTATTGGTTTGTTATGTGTGCATTCTAGGACCAGTATGGAGTATGCATGATGGTTTGTTCTAGTTATTATTTAGTCAAGATGGACTATGGAAGGAAGTTCATGATTAGAAGGTTTGGGATTGTATTTCCGACATTCACATCAACAATTCTTAGTTGGGTCAGCTAAAAAGGAACCCAAGGATGCGTTTGGTACGCAGGACAAAACAAAAAAAAATGCATTTTTACCCATGTCAAATTAAAACCTTGCACAATTCGCCTACCTCACTATTGCCCATCCAGTCCAGTCTTGTGTAATCTCATATGCATACCAAACATGAATAGTGTCCTCCCCAGCAATCCCGTCTAGGCCAACTCCTTTTGTATATTTTACTCAAACGAATATTATGTTTGGTCGACCTCTACCTCTTTTAATGAAATTCTCTCCCTTTCTAACCAGTAAACTGAAAGGTATATGATGGAGATGCTCTAACCATCCCAAGGGGTGTTTCATGCTCCTCAACCTGTGCCACCCGAACCTTTATCTTCATATATTATCCTATCTGCCATTATGTGACCAACTTCATATAATATGAATAACAATAATTTTGAGGATGTGAAAATCACTATCCTTAAAGAATTATTCCCCCACTAGAACTCTGTCATTTCGGGATCACCCCAAGATAGAGTTTTATGGAGTGTACATAGAACTCTCTACTTAATCTTGAAGTTTGAGAGAATATAAATCAATAAGATATCTTACAACTTGATATAGAAGTGTAATATAAGGTGCAACTTTAACTGATTTTGGTGCTAAAAACTACCAACAATTAATTTTCTGCCAAAATAACTGTCATCAGCTGAAGGAGCATCAGTAGCACCAGCCACAACATCAGCATCAGCTGCTGAAACACTGAACAGCACCTTCAACCACCGATCAATAACTGAAATATTTCTTTATCAATCAATTTTCACAATTTTTGGGAAACATAAAACTTTCATAAAAACATAAGTGCCAAGTCAAGATTAATATATATATATATATATATATATATATATGTGTGTGTGTGTGTGTGTGTGTGTATGTAAATCTTCTCCCTCCAAAACATATTCATATCATTAAGAACATTTGCACATATATACCCACGTTACAACTCTGAAAACTCAACATTGTTAATGAGCATACTTCAACAGTTCCTTTGTGCATGCATTACACCTTCACCTCTTCATCTCCACATGCTTATGTTTCTATGCGTCCATGTGACATTTTGTTACTTGTTTCCTGGACTCTTCGCATCACAAACTCCAGACTATCCAATAGCAAATTATATATGATTTACATGATCTGTTCCTTGATTACACACACTCTCACCTGTGACCTGCTCTCTTGTTTTCTTCTAATTTTTGGTGTTACAGGTAGGGGGTCTGATCACATCTTACCGTCCCCAGACCATGACTCTGTCTAGGATTTATTGGGTTTGTGTGGTTTAATTATTAAAGCTTTTTACGGTTTCTTTCAGGGAATTGTTGCATCTGCATTGAACTATGGACTTTTAACATGGGGCAACAATATCCTGGGACCTGCTTTGGTTGCTCTTTACATGCCACTTCAACCTGCTGCATCTGCTATTTTATCAAGAATTTTTCTTGGAAGCCCAATATATTTGGGAAGGTATGTTCTTCAGCCTCCGCGTTTTATTGCTAGTCGATCTTGTCACTATGCAAATGGTTAGACATTTCCGAGTGGTTAGTTTTCCAACTGTTGGACTTGGTTTCTTGTGAAAATACGGAAATAACTCTGTACTTTGGACAAATTGTGGAAATGTAAATGAAAAAATAACCATCGTATTCGACACTATTTGTCCAAAATTACTTGATGTTGCAAACTGCAATGGTTTTTTTGCATTGTCACACAAGAACGTGGTTTATTTACCAAAAACACTAAATATGATAGTTTAAAAGATCACCTTGAAAACGACTGTGTTTATTTTTCCATAGGTTTGGCTCTTCTAGGAGAAATGAACATAAAAAACCACATGAACCCAGTATTTCCAGGTTGAGGGTATGATGTACGCAGACCTGACCTCTACTCAAAAGCATAGAGTAGATGTTTCGATGAAAATCCTAGGGTTGTAAAAAGTGTGTGAAAAAGAGAGACAAAGAAGATAAATTCTGAAAAGTCGAATTAGTGTATGCAATAAAAAAATACAATACAAATAGAAACAATGACAAGTAATATATCCAAAGTAAGGAAAAGAACCTCAACCAATAGACCAATTTGACCGAATAAAAATATGATATGTTGTATTCAAATCCCCTGTGCTTCCTGTCCCACCAATCGCGTCAAGCCACGCGGTTATTTTTTTAATATAAAATATTTATATGATCTTTTAATTCTCTTTTCTCAATAAATGGATGATGTGACTTCACATGATTGATGGACAGGGAGGGGATTTGGGGCCAACAAATTGTCATTCATTTTGACCATCCCTGCTTTGGGAGGGACTAGTTAGGACCGTGAAATATTGTCGGGCCTTCCAAAGCTCGGTGAAACTATCATATTTGTATTTGATTATTAACTTTGCATTTGTGAACAGCATTTTAGGAGGATTTTTGATCATAATGGGGTTATATATCGTGACTTGGGCGACGTATCGGGAAAAAGGACAAGCAGCTTCAGGCGTTGGCCATTCTCGGACGTTGGAGCCACTGATAGATCAGGTTGGGTCCGGGCCTTCACCATGAGTAACTCCGATCATGGATTAACCGAGATGTGGAATCTCAATTGTTCTTTTAACACTTTATGTAAAATCACGAATTGACCAAAATGCCCCTGATTTCATATATGGACGTTATAATACCATCAATGAAAGTAATTCAATATGTTGGACGTATTTGTGTAATTTTTGGCAAGAAATGACAATATCTGGAGTTCGCCCAAAGCACAAGGACGATTCATGTAATTTACTCCAAAGATAATCATGAAATATATTGGAGTATTTTGTCGTACGGTTCAATGATTATTTGTTTTTTTATTGGTTAGTTTTATGAACTCAAAAAGTTTTATGATCATGAAGTATATTTAGAAGGGTATTCGTGCAATGCAGCGGAATACATTTTCATTTTAATGTTTCGTTTTATCTTTGTTTTTGCTGATATATAATATGGTTTATGTGGTTTTGATAAAGATAATGTTTTTACTTTTGAATAAAAATAAATTCGAAGATATCATAAAATTTTGAAAAAAATAATATTGATATTAATATCAAATTAATTATTTAAAAGTTATTTTTTGTATAATTTCTTTAATTCAATTTTTATTATAATTTAATTTTGATCTAATAGTGAAATAATTTATTTTTGGCTTAACGATATAATTTTTATAAAGATAATGATTCTGTTAGAATTCAATAATTGTCCTAATTATATTTTAGATTTTTTATATTAAAAATGAGATGTTTATCTTGTATTTAATTATGTTTTTCTGCGGTTAGTTATACGAATAAAAAAATGGAGCTTTAATAAGTTGTACGTACACACAATTTATTTATAGTCTTAAATTTTAAGTAATATGCATTAATAAACAATACTTTATGCATAAAGAATGTTTTTAAGAGTTTTTATCAAATGTTTTATATATAGTATAGATAAAAAGATTATGTATTATTAAGCAATACTTGATGATTAATAAGTTGGTTTATTTTTTTATTATTTCAGTAACATAATAATTTAATTATTAATTACAAATTAAATTGTTTTATTTTATAAAATGAAAATTCAATTAAAAATAAAAATTACATTATAAATAAATAGAAAAATAATGTATCTATACTAAATTATAAAGCATTTGATAAAAACTCTTAAAAATCATTTTTTTATGCATGAAGTACTGTATATTGATGCATATTACTTAAAATTCAAGATTACAAGTAAATTATGCATAAATACAACTTATTAAAGCTTCATATTTGAATTTGTGTAACTAACTGCGGATAAACATAATCAAATAGAGAATAAACATTCTATTTTAAAATATAAAAAAATTAAAATATAATTAGGATAATTATCGAGTTATCACAAAATAATTAATTATTATTTTTAAACCAAATATAAATTACTTCGTTATTGAACCTAAATTAAATTATAATAATAA
>NC_037538.1:15305044-15323447 GCF_001531365.2 Cynara cardunculus var. scolymus | reverse complement strand
GCAAACAATCTTGTAAAATCTGTATTGATCTTCTTTATCAATATATATTTTAAATTTGAAAATTGTGTTTGTATTCATCCCCCCCCTTCTACAAACTGTTTAGTATTCTTGTAGACCCTTTTGGGACCAACAATTAAGGATCCATATATTCCCTTCTCCGATCAGTTCTAATACATTTAATTGAACTACTCAATTGTAGTTCAACTTCGGTTTTGTAAATTTCAAACTTATCCAAAGCTTCATCGTTGGCATGCAAAAGATACACATAACAAACATGAGAATTATCATCAATAAATGTGACAACATATTTTTTATTACCCAAAGAGGGAGTAGAGTGGAAATCACATAAGTCACTGTGTATATGTTCCAAAACAACTGATTTTCTTTTAATATTAGAAAAAGGGCAACTTAAAAAGTCTACGGTTACACCGTAGGTTCACCTTCTGATTCAGGGTTGTTTTGTAACTTTTGTAAGCATGCAGGTTTTACATTTTTCTGTTTTAATGTCAAATGATGGAATTAATCCATCTTTTTGACTTTTTATGCATTCTTCTAAAACTGACATGACCCAATCTAGTAATACCGAATCATGGAATCTTCAATTTTGGAAGAAGAAGAAGAAGACGACGACATAAAAGCAAAATTATCAAGAATAAACAATTTATTCATAATATTTAAACAAAACATTTTATTACTATAATGACCAAATCCAACAAATCTACCATATCGAGATAAGATAATATCTATTCGATTCATAAACTTGTTTATAGCCCACGCTATTCAAAAAAACCACCACTAACTAGATTCTTACAAAGTCTATGAACATATAAAACATCACATAGTTTAACACAATTTCCAGAAGTTTTCTAGATTAACAACTCCAATCCCACAAATAGGTGCACTCGACTCGCTTCCCATGTCAAGCACAAATCCGTCTTCAATCGATGTCAATTTTTCAAACCACCGTTGATCCTTGCAAATATGGCTTCTCGCTCCTGAGTCGATCCACCATGAACAATCATCATCTTGTACATAAAAAGACTCGGAAATAAGTGAAACATAATTATGGACAAAATTATTAAAGTTAGTCAAAATCTGACCTCATTTCACTTAAGCTTGGTCCTTAGACCCCGATCCACTTCCACTTGTTCCAGCATCGTTGTTATTCAATTTAACCCACCAATCACGCTTACAATGACCCACTTTGTTCCATCTTCAACGCACCAAATCCTTTTTCTTTTTGTTGCATTTGTTGGGTTCGTCAAATTTGCGTTTCTTGCCTTTTCCTTTGTTATTGGAATTCATTTTCTTGTCTTTCACCATGTGAACAGAGGGTTGTCGAGATTCAACTTTACCCTTATTTTTGTCATTTTCTTGTACCCGGAGAGACTCTTCTATGCGCAAATGACTACCAAGTTGAACCAATGACAGTTCCTCCTTTTGATGTTTCAAGTTATGCTTGAAATCTTTTCAAGATTGAGGTAGTTTATCAATCACACTAGACACAACAATAGATTCATTCTTATTCATCTTGTACAATGTGAATTGACCCAAAATACAAAGGAGTTCATTATATTGTTCCATTAGGGTGCGTTTGGTATGCAGACTACATGAGACGGGACGAGACAAAAAAGTAGTTTCATGTTTGGCATGTCATAGACAAAAAATACATAGGACAAGATGAAACTATTTTTAAATTTCATGGTTCCACCAAAAAAGGTGGAACAACATGAGACTAGATATAAAATGACTATGTTACCCTTTTCTTCCAATAGAAAACCTAATTATCCAACACAATTGTGCAGCCTCCTTCATCACCGTTTTCTTCCATATGCACCAACTGCATCTTCAAGGTTAGCAATTTCACCTTCCTATTTGTAGCATTAGAAAAATAAAGCATAGACCCAAGTAAAAGCAGTTGTCGAGCTACAAACGATTAGTTTGTCCTGATGATTGACATGTCATTCGTACGATGCTTAAAATTTGAACAATCACTCCTCTGTCACAAAGTTTGCACCGATATCCCATCTGGGATGCCATGTTTAACTGAAACAATTCCTTTTTGGAAATCTTTAAAATAAATAGCTCATTTACCTCAATATGATTGTTGCAAAGTTGTCCATGGCTTTCATTTCGTGTGTCATAACTTTGATGCTTGTTCACATCATACTGGACCTACTTGGTGTGAAAACAAGAGAAATATTTTTGAGGAAAAGAGTGCAAGATCTTGACAGGGAAAACTATGTAATTAAAATATATTTTGATTGGTTTGTTGTCATTTTACAATCATTATATGATATAAAAATAACATTGAACAACATTTAGGGATAATATGGTCATTTTAACAGTTTTGTTCTGTCCAGTCCTAGTCGTACCAAACATAGGACATACAATTAGTCATGTCCGGTCCCATCCTGTCTGCGTACCAAACGCTACCTTACGGGCCTTGAATCAACCATCTTATAATTGTTAAAATCGCTAACCAAGAACTTCTTAAGGTATATTGATTCAAGGGAATTCCATAATTCCAAGTCCAAAATTCTGCAGAGGTTTTGAGGCGCTCCTCCTTGGACCCTGGCGACAGGCCCGTTCCTGACATTTTTTTAGGTTCTGGGCGAAATGTGAAAAGAGGCCCTCGATAAGTACTATATTTTTTTTCAATATATTGTTTTTATCGTCAGATTTAACATTGAATTCATATAAAACCGTATTTTCGAGTATTCCTAGATGCAAAATCAATCAATAATCATTTCTAAATTAATATTATCTACTAGAATATTTTTATGTAGCATCGTCAATTTGTTCTATCATCAAAAACATCCTATGATATATTTTTGGTACATAGAATGACATCATTTGGGGTCACAAAGTTAATTCTTCTGATTTTCGAGTAACACTATGTAAATCAATGTAAATAGGTTGGTTTTCCATGTCACCTCATGTTAATGTTTTTTGACACCATTTTAGCAGCTAACCAATCTCATTTCTCAGAGAAGTCCGTCGGTTTGGTTTTTTTAGAATTCCTCATATGCAAGGCAGCTTGGATTGAACTGTAGTCGTACTATTCATTATCATCTAGCAAAGAAATCAGCTATGGGAAAGACTTGGGGCATGAAATTGTGGTAAGAACGGTTTCGTTCTAGTGCCCGATAAGAATATTCCAAAGCTTTTCTTTTTAAATAATGTTCTCAAATTTGGGAATGAAAGAAAAGAAAAATAAAAGAAAGGAAGAGAAATAAAGTTTTTTATTTGTGTTTTTGATAGAGAAGGAAAATAATCATACAAAAATAAATTTTGATATAATTTTTTTCCTTTCCTTAAAATATCTCGAGAAGAGATATTTTTCTTCCCCCATTACTTTCCTCTCTTTCCTATGTAAAAGAAGATTCAAGAACATAACATTAGGGTTATAACAAACTTTTCTGGAATTATCAATCTTATAAATAAAAAAACTCATGTTGATGATAGTTTGTGATTTTATTCTTCTTTTAGAGATAGAAGAGTACAAAAGATTTATGCACCCAATATTAGATAATTAAGAACAACTAGGAAAAAAACAATTATAGTTTTATTATTCTAAATATAGATATAAGTTGTACCGTCTCATATGGTTATGGTTGGTAATTTTTTTCAAAAGATGGGGTTTTGTTAGCTAATAACAAGAAAATCTATTATATTATAATATAAAAATAGAATTCACGCGATGATGGAATAATCAAAAGAGTCGATCAGGAATAAATTATGGATGATATATCAAAGTTTTCGAGGCAAGTAGTTTTAAACGTCGATTTAAGATAAAAAAAAAACTTAGAGAAACATCAAATAATATTATTTAATGAACGACAAACTAACATTTTTATGTATTTTTTTTCAATATATTTAATTAATATATGTTTGGGTCTTAATAGTTAATGTAATACCAAAAAAAATTCAAGTTCAATTAGATACTAAGGGGGTGTTTGTTTTTCAAAAAAAAACACTTAATACCTCTTATGTCTGAATCGGTCAGACCTTGAGGTATTAAGTGCGTTTGTTTTTTCTTTCAATTAAGAGCTGAATTTGTATCATTTTGTCTGAATCGGTTAGATGTAAATTAAAGTCTGAAACACCTCTTATTTGGATTTCCCTACCTCGTCGCTTTAACCTCTCCATCGTCGCCCCTGTACACTCTCAAGCCCTCGATTCAGATTTCAAGCTCTCGATCTCTCGCAGTTGCTCAAGCCCTCGATTCAGATTTCAAGCCCTCGATTCAGATTTCAAGCTCTCGATCTCGATTTCAAGCTCTCGATCTCGATCTCTCTCGCAGTTGCTCAAGCCCTCGATTCAGATTTCAAGCCCTCGATTATAGATGGAGGTTTGATTTTGATATCGTGTTCAGCTTACCTATCAAGGGACGAAACGACAGCGTTTCACACTTACGGAGTTATTGTAGTCGCTTTTGGAACAAATCTCTCTACGTCTTCAGACCAAAACGAAGGCTTTCTGCAGATTTCAACCGCAGCCATGGCGATGCAAGCTGGAATGGGGTTTTCCAAGATCATAATCTTAGTCGGAGCAGGTTTCTTTTTTGATAGTATACTTATATGCATATCAGTTCTGTACATATATGTATATATACTTGATCCGTATTTATCAGATCTTTTAGATTTCAATCCCTAATATGTCTGCGTTTACGAGAGGAGAGGGATTGAATTGATGTAAATATGGGCGTCTTGTGTTTGTAGGGTACACTGGTACGTTGATGCTGAAAAATGGTAAACTTTCTGATGTACTGGGCGAACTTCAGGTAAAATTATACTGTTATGATTCTCCGTAAACATTGAAGCACCTTTAATGACGTAKATTTGAACAATTTTGTAAGAATCGATGTACATCTGAGGTTAAATACTCCAMTTTTAGTTAMTTRTAGAATTTTATGTTTGGAAACGAGTTTTGATTTTTAAAGTGGGCAGGCTTTGGTGAAAGGATATGAAGAAAAGCAGGGGGGTGGAGCTGAAATTGATCATTCGGATGCAATTGCTGCCCAGGTACTACTCTCGTAATAAGCTGTTTATGCTTCAACTAGACTTGGACCTATTCTCTTCGATATATGTTGTTATGCCCGACACTCCAAACTGTGGGACATTTCTTCTTGTCTAGCAGATCAAGTCGTCAATAAGACCAAAATAAGAGGCAACTAAACTAGAAGGGGTTTCTAAATAAAGATGGAAATGATATTACAAGAATAACATCCGAGCTTTGATTTGACTTGATATATGTGAAATATGCACTTGAAAGAAATCAAATATGGAATGAATAGCATGTTCATACCTGAACTTGATGTCACCCAAGCACACCTCTTCTTGGGTTGTAAATCATCAGGTGAAGTTTCTGAAGCATTATCAACAATAATAGTTTTTGGTTTTGAAGCCAGTTGCCTCCTCCCTCTAGAGATGTTTGTGTGTGTATTGGAAGCTGGAGGCATGAAGGTTTGGTTTTCTAATGATCATTAGCGAATTCATTAAGACCAATTGGCCATTTATTAGTGATCAAGATACAAGGAGGTACTTTGAGCTGTGGGCTGATGTTAACACATAGTTGTATAATATATACAGGGGTTTCTCAGTGATAGAAGTCGGATTAACCATAGACATTTGCATAACGATTCTAAATTGGACTGCTCAAAATTGTTTGGTTTGTGCAGGTCAAAATAATGAGGGCCCTCCAGCTGTTTGGTTCGTTGGTCGACGGAAAAGAAGCAGCAAACAGCTGCTGTTTGGTCGCACATCGGACGGGAACGGTTGCTGTTTGGCAGCTGCCGTTTGGTCGCACATCAGACGGAAACGAGCTGCTGTTTTGGCTTGTGCAGCAGCGGAAGATCAAGCAGCGAGTAGCTGCTGTTTTGCTCGTGCAGCAGCGGGAGATCAGGCAGCAAGTAGCTGCTGTTTACTCGTGCAGCAGACGGAAGAAAAGCAGCAAAGCAGCTGCTGATTGGTCGTGCTGCAGACGGAAGAAAAGCAGCAAAGCAGCTGCTGATTGGTCGTGCTGCAGACGGAAAACAAACAGTTTACAAAAACAAACAGTCTTATTGATTCAGATTTCAGATTTTAGACGTAAAAACAAACAGTCTGACTGATTCAGATTTCAGACTTCAGCACTACCTCTTAAAATTCAGAAGTGAATTCAGACTTCAGACTTCAGCACCTCTTAAAAAACAAACGCCACCTAATTTTGTTGTGTCACTTTTATTTATTAATTATTTTGAACTACTATTATATATATATATATATATTTAAAAGATTTGGGACACTAATTTTTGTGAGATGAACTCACGCCTGGCCCGGCCCGTCCTTCCCTATGAACGGGCCTGCCTGCCGACACTTCCCCTTGACCTCGCCTTTTCTTCGTGTCGGAAATCAAAAGTATGCACTCTGCTCCATCCAAAGCCCCGATTAGGGATGACAAAAAAAACCGAAACCGATGGTGAAAACCGAAAACCGAAACTTTCGGGCCGGGTTCGGGAACATCTTATCGGGGACGGGGCGGGGATCGGGGACGAATTCGGGGATTTTAACGGGGACGGGGATGGTGACGGTAATCACCGGCCCGGCCCGATATATATATATATATATATATATATAATATCATTAAAAGAAAATAGTAACATTAAAATTTAAAAGACTTTTACCCACTTTACCTCAACAACCCAAATAAATCTCACGAAAAAGTCTAGTTTATTTGTCTAAAATCGTGATTTTAGTTGTATGATGTTTGAATTTCTGTTTAGTTTTATATTGTAATATAATATATTGTTTATAATTGGTTCGATTATGTTTGAGACATTAAAACTTATATCTTTAAAAAAATTATAATTTCCTTTTAATTGTGAAAATTAGCATATTATAATTTTTTCCAGATCGGTTTTGGGGTTCAGGTTCAAGTTCGGTTCCCTAACGGGATCGGGAAAACCGCAAAAACCTAATGGGATCCTCGATAAGATCCCGACGCAAATCGGAACGGTTATGGAGACGGTTTTAACTATTGGTTTCGAGACGGGCTACCAATACCCGGCCCGAACCCTACCGGTTGCCATTCCTGGCCCCTATTGACACCAGCAACAGGATGATATCTTGTCGGTTAAGGGAAGCTTCCAAAATCCACAGACTCCGATTTCTGTTTTCACACAAGTTCCTTCATTTACAAGATGACCTCTTCATCTCTCTACTCTCACAATTTGACACTCCATCCACCTGATAATTCATCAATCATTTTCCAGTTGGTTGAAATTGAAACCACACCTCAACCTTTACATACACCAACAGATTTGTAGATTCGTCTGTGTGTGTGTGTTACCGGGTGAGATGAGGACGGCCTTAGGCGGCGGCGGTGGTGGTGTTGGTGGAGAAGCATGGAAGGCACACGTGGCGATGGCGTTGGTACAATTGTTTAATGGAGGATATCATGTGATCACGAAAGTTGCTCTAAATGTTGGAGTCAGCGAGATTGTTTTCTGTGTGTATCGTGATGTCATTGCCCTCTCTATCCTCGCTCCTGTTGCATATTTCTGTGAAAAGTTAGTCAACCTTCTTTGATTTCTTGTTAATTGAGAATTTATTGTCTTTGTCTGTTTGGACACTTCTGGTCCGTATTACTGGTTTCTGTTATGTTAATTCTTGATGAAAGATCGTGGGATATATGCTAATTACATGAGTACCAGCAGTTGTCGTTTTGGAGTTGCATCTCTTTCCTGGAATCTGAAATAAGGCAATTGTAGTGTTTTGGGGAATTAGGATCTCTAAAAGTTAAATTTGTTGCTGACTAAAGATTCCAGGGAATGTATAAGTTTCTCAAATCAATTGTAGTGTTTTGCTCGGAACTTTGGTTTATGGTTTTTCTATGTTAGCAGGACATATTGTAATTGATAGCACGTATGGTAGAATCCCACTCTCTTTGTCACTCTTAGATTTGATTTATTTTAAACTTGATAAGATATAGTATTCACCATAACCTTCTGAGAATGATTTTTAAAAAATTAGAAAATTGAACCAAGATCAAGGACATGAAGGAGAATTGACACAGATTTTCCCAGGGCAGGATTTAAGTTGTAGATGGAGTAGGAATGTTAAACACCCTTGAACTAGGTGGTGGAACCTAGAAGGAGTTCATGTATATATGTTTATTGATTGAATGGTTAAGAAGGACCTTGTGATTATCAAAAAGGAAGCTGATATGATGTGGAACAAAATGGCAATGTGCATTTGAAAGGTAGCTAAGGATGTTGTTGGAGAAAGTAAGGAAGTAAGCATCCAGTAAAAACGCTTGGTGGTAAACTTTTGTCTGTAAAATTGTTGAGAACATAGAGAAGTGTAAACTAGCAAAAAACAAAGCTAAGAGACAATAAGAGAAGCCAGGGGTAGAAATACGAAAAACTGCACAACATTGTAGAGACAGAAAAGAACCTACCCAAGTTGCTAAGATAAGAGTGGAAAACAGTGGCTTAAGTCCTGCCTAACTTTTAGTTAAAGATGAGATTAGAGAGCTGTGGAGAGATTATCTTGATAAGTTGTTCAATGGAGATATTGAGGGAGTGTAGAGGAACTTGAAGACTATTGACGATGCTGCTAGAAGGTTGTCCAAGAAAGTTGAAAGTAGGTAAAACGCCTCGGGCTAATTGTATTTTGTTAGAGGCTTGCAGAGCCTAAGGGAGGTAGGTACAAGGTGACTTATTGTATTATTTAATTTCATGCGTAAGACAGAGGTTACGTAATGAATGGAGGAATATTACCTTGGTCTCACTATATAGAACAATGAGATATTGGTAAATGTACTAACTATCGCCTTACCAAGCTTTTATAGGACCAGGTGGTTAACTAAGGTTTTGAAAAGTTAATTTGCATTATGGACTCGACAATAGATTATTTTCTTCATTAGACGACTTAATGATTTGCTTATGGAGTTTGTTGATCTAGAAAAGGTGTATGATATGATAGGGTGCTGAAAGAATTGATGTGATGGGTTTGTGAGAAGGCATTCTTGACCATATATGTTAATGTGATTAAAAACATGGATGACTGTGTGATCACAAGCGTGAAAGCATGCAAATGTGAGACATATGCTTTTGTTACATAGTTTTTCACCACAAGTTATTTTCGGATCCTTATCTCTTCTCTTTAGTTATGATTGATCTTATAAAAGACTTACAATATTATATGCAATGTTGTCTACTCTGCAGTTTACCTATTTATGTTTGTTGTAGGCTCAAGTGTTCTATAATTTGTCTTCTATTCATTTTTAGCCAACTCCAACTAGTATGGAGGCTCCTTGTTATTGTTATTTTTTCTAGTTGCTGCTGCTATTTGGATTCTCAAATTTTGAAGTTTCCATCATGGTTCTTGTTTAAAATTTTGTGCCACACAGGGTAAACAATGTTTTGAGATAGCTTATGAGCACCATCTACATTTAGAATCGTGTTGGTCTGAAGTGTAAGTATCGATCTTCGTCATACATGAAGTATGCTTATAAAGTGATTATGGTTGTGTTATTGTTCAGCACCATAAAAGTCAAATATGTTAATTGGTGTACATAACCAAATGTTCCTATTCAGAAGTAACCATTTAATCATAATTGACCTGTAAACATCACTCGTATCATCTGGGTAATGTGTGAAACTAAAGTTGGTTTGTTTTTTGTGTTTTGTAGGAGAACTAGACCAGCTATGACCAGGCGCTTTCTCATGTATTTCTTCTTTCTTGGGTTGACTGGGTAAGTCTATAATATCTAAAGTTGTCATTCATATTTGTTTGTAATCCTCCACTGATAATTAGGTTTAGCATTAGAGGTGGCAAATGGGCTGGTCGGATGGAATTGGTTAATGGGTCACAACAGGTATGGGTCAAGCGAGCAATTTGTTCAGAATGCTCAAATGGGTTGGGTTGACCCTCTAAACCCAAACACCCTTTTGTTCTTTTTCTTTCTTACCAATTTTTAATGTAAAAAAAGATTTGATGGAACTAGGTATATAACATAAAAACAAGTGAAGTGAAACTACAAACAAACATATCAAATCAATTGTGCTGTCTCTTTTTCATAATTAAATTTATGGCATCATAAAGACTTTATATTGAAAAATTCTTAACATTTTAAGTTTTTATTTTGTTCTTATTTTATCACTATATCTTTTCGAAGGTTAAAGTATAAAATTACTAATCTAGAGAGAGAAAGAGAGAAGAAGATGTTTATTAATTATCTTGAATGATTTACAATAGTTGCTCATTTGTATTTATACTATAACACTTTGACAACCTCTAACTGACTTTAATAACCTTTAAACGACTTAATGACCTCCAATATTATCTGCCACGTGTCACTAACATAAACATACTGCGACGATTGGAAAAATTGGTCAAACTTTATATAAGATTCAAATTTGTAATATTCACTTTTGAAATTAAAGTTGTTTTTAACCTTTTAATTTGAAAAATACATAATCCTCATAAAAAGGAATTTCTACATTAGGATGTAATAAAATTTCAGTAATATTCTTGCTAATTTTTGGTGTTAAAAAAGTAACGTACTTTACACTAAGTCAAGCATGAAATGTTCTGAAACAGAAAAAAGTATTAAAACTTTCCAACAACTTTGTGTCAAATAGTATACAATGTTGGCATGGATAGGGGGTGGGGGATCTAGCCATCCAGGGTTGGGTGCACAGCAGATAGATAAGTAAATAAAATGATATTATACAATAATTCGTAAGTTTGGGTTGCTTGGATAATACTTATGACTGGTTTGATCCATGATAAAAATATTATTTTTAAAATAATCAACCCATTTGACTAATTAGTTAATTTTGTTGATCCTTTACGACTCACATTCAAAACGATGGGTGAAATGGGTTGATTTGTTTTAATTGTCAGGTTTATTTATCATGGGAAAAAGAACTTACTACCAAGATAAGACAATTATAATATTTAATTTTTGTCCCAGCTATGCCTCTTGTTTTACTAATAATTTTCTTTTATCTTGACCTTGTTTAGGATATTTGGAAACCAGCTTTTGTTTCTTGTTGGTCTTGGCTACACAAATCCAACATACGCTGCAGCCATTCAACCTTCAATTCCTGTCTTCACATTTATACTTGCTGCAATGATGGGGTAAGCTCAACTGAATTTTACTTTTTACTTGGATTTTTGCTAATGTTAATCATTCTGTAGATTTGAGATGTGTATATGCACTCAGAACTAGTGTTAAGTAATTCATTCCAAGTACAACTTCACCACAATCCAGATCTTATGATCCAAATTGTGGTGTTCTTGTACCCCAAACTGTTGCTTGAATTGATCCTACTGAAAGAAGCATAGTGGAGAAGGAGAAAGAGGGTTAACCCAAACCTGAACACACATGTTATGGCAAAATTCTAATTAGAAATTTAGAATGTACGGCTGTGAGGGATTCAATTTTAGTTGGGACCTTCAAGTTTGTTAGGCATTTGTTCCTCGTGGGAGAGAGGTGATACGTTTCCTCTTAATTTCCTTTTCCTCTTTTTTCTTCTGAAAAGACGTAACATCTTTTATTGTTCCATAATTTCTTTCATACATAGCATGTCTAAATACTGACACATACTTTCCTTGGAAAGAAAGAGATTAATCATATGAATTGTCAAGTTCACTGCACATGTAAGTAAATGCTAGACATTTGTAGGTATATGCATATACAATTTATAATTATCCTATACCTCTAAAAAAGTTATGTCTGTTTTAAGGTATGTGTTACAGAATTTTGTGTGTATCTGAATATCATGCATGTGTCTATATAATTAAATACAAGATATATGTATAAATGTATTTATGTATATATATGTGTGTATGCATGTATTTACATGCATATATATATATATATATATATATATATATATATATATATATATGTATGTATGATATCTTTGACACATAATTCTTGAGTACTTAATATACCATGCACCCAATTAGCCTAACAAATGAGATTAACCCACATTCACACACAAGTAACCATGCATACCTTACAGCAGTACTATATTGTGTGAGCTGTGCATTCAGTAAACTGGTCAGATGCATGTATATCAATATGTGTGGTTTCATAAGCACCTTTATATGTCAACTTCATGGAAGGAGGTCGGTATATCTGGCCAATTTATATGTCAACTTCATATGAGGTGATGGACATGCAGTACAGAAACAGTGAATGTGCTCAAGACTGAAGGTCAGGCAAAGGTTGGAGGGACCCTTGTTTGCGTTTCTGGTGCCATTCTAATGGTTCTGTTCCGAGGACCTGCTCTTCTGGGGTATGCAGACAATGTACCTAGGCAACATAATGAAATAAGTGCAAGTGGTCAACCAGGGCCTGCTGGATGGATGTTCTCTAATTTAGCGAGTTTCGGGATTGATAACTGGCACCTTGGTGTCCTATGCTTAATAGGGAACTGCATATGCATGGCAGCCTTTCTAGCTATTCAGGTATACAATCTATATTTGAATAAACATACAACAATATCTTTTTCTGGTGAGCAACCTTTTTACCAAATTCAACTAAATGTGCTATTGCATTCATCATGTTTGACACCATTAACAATTAGTCCTTCAACAAGATGTTGGGCAGGTTTAATCACAACCGAGGTAGAAGACAATTAGAAATGAGCTACATAAGTACATATGGTAAATGCATATCAGAATACCAACATTAACTAGGTTAAAGGCCCTCTTGCTTTCATAAGCTAGGTAAATGACCCTCCGCTTTTTATGACCATTGTCATGACATGAAAGTGCATGCTATGTTACTATTTAGTTGCCTTTTAATAGAACCGGCTAGAAGTTTGATGTTTAAAGAACTTGTAATAACTCGAAGATATTTTACCGCATGTGGTGGCCATCTGCTTGTGATAGGTGGCTTTGGTAATGTTTTCTGTTAACTACATCGGATATGTGGAATTGACTGTGGTGAGCACTTGGGTCTAGGTATTGTAATTTATGTAAAGATGAGATGGTCGGGAAGTAATTATAATTTGTAAGATCATCTACAATTCCTCTTTGCAGCTAGCATATATAAGAGAGACTCATGCATGTTCATAAGATATTCTAGGAGGAAACACCAGCTCTGCAAGTTAAAGAAGGCTTAGTTTGATCAGGCAACAGCTTTGATAAATACAGATGAATTGCATGAAGGTTTCTCGTCAACTGTTTTAAATAGGTTTATATGAACTGACCTAATTTTAGTAATAAGTTGGCCTAAGTTGCATGCCCAATCTTAGTGTCTTGTAGTATTATGCACATTTAACATTCTCAAAGCAACCTATGAACTTCATGTTATGAGTCACTTACTGCTTTTTATATTAATTTTTTAGGGATATGATTTTTGTGTATTGAATTATCTACTTTTAAATGCTTGAAGTTGATTTTTGCAATGAAATCTTCAGGCTCCGGTGTTGGCCACTTATTCTGCAAACCTATCCGTTACAGCATATTCGTACTTTTTTGGTACTCTTTTTATGGTAGCGACAGCAGTTTCCATGAACAATGATTCAACAAACTGGAATTTGACACAGTCTGAGGTTTGGGCAGTAATTTATGCTGTAAGTATCTTTATCATCGTCATTGTAGATTTGTACATGCCTTTCCTTTTTTGGTCAAGTAAGCTTAACATGATGCATGGAAGCTGGAAATGCTTTATGTCCTAGTTTAATTCTTAGGGGAACAAAGTATGACATGTTGTGATGTGCTTATGAAAAGATATGTACTATGCTTTGATGTCTTCTTTTCTTTAATCGAACAGCAATGACATGTCTTCCTGTCGGTATAAATGTGTTGCATGAAAAGATTTAGTTATTTAAATTAATGGAGTAGCGGTTAATATGTTTTAGGACTTCCTTTCCCTCATATATGTGCATGAAAATATAGTAATTTTTTAAAATTATAGAGTATGGGTAAATGTTGCAATTTTTGCTGGTTCTAAGATTTGATGAATAGTTCTAGTTTTCGGAACTTCAGTGATATATAGAAGTTTCTTATCTGGACAATCTGCTTCACTTTATCTCATGTTAATTGTTGAAATCCCCTTTTAACTTCATTAGTATACAAGTGGTATTTGATGCAGTCATGCAGTTCTCTAATATTATCTCAAAAGTTAGATTGTATCCACCAAAATTTCTGGTGGCCTATATTAATAAGAACAACTGATGGTCAGGTTCTATAAATGTCTTATATGTGTGCCAGTTCTATTCTTGTCTCTTTTAAAAGTTCGATGTAATGTTGCCCATGATTCTTTCAAGTTCCATATCATGTTTTACTCTTTCAACTCTCTGTTTATCTACCCTGCAATGGCTTGCATTCTCCTGATTAATTAGCAGTATGCATGATAGTTGCTCCTAGTTATTAGTTAAGATGGAGTATGGAAGAAAATTCATGAGATGATGGTTCAGGCTTGTATTTCCATCATGAACATCAAGAAGTCTTCTATTCTGAACTAGTTGAGTTAGCTAAATAGGAACCTATAAGATGGAGGGCTGTCCCTACGAAGGTTTCCAGACATGAATAATGTCATCCCCTGCACTCCCTATGTTTTTGATATTCTAAAACTAAATTAAACCAAACGAGCCCAGTGTAACCCGCCCGGCGGGTCTAGGATTGGTAAGATGTATGCAGGTCTGGCCTTTACCTTTTGGTATATTCTACTCAAGAAAATGTCTTCAATACTTATGCTATGTCACTCTTGGTCGACCACTACCTCTCTTGGTAAAGTCCCCCTTTCTAACCAGTAAATTGACAGGTATATGATGGAGATGCTCAACCCATCCCAGGGTGTTTCATGCTCCTTAGCTTCTTCTCAACCTGTACTACTCTAACCTTTTCTGGTAATATCTTCAGACGTAGTCCGCCTGCCATTATGTGACCAGCTTCTTCTCAACCTTTGATGGCATAGAACTTACCATTCAGCTTCAATGCAACTTTCCATTCATATGACTCAAAGCTTGTTTTGGTTCCATTTAGACCTCTTGACCTATTACAGCATCCTCGTTCTTCTTTCCGTTCTCGAACAAATGTTGTGTGTTGGAAAAACCACGCCAATACTATGTTTGATTTTGTGTTACCTCGAAAAAGAAATATTGTTTAACCAAAGGGTCATTGCCCAACGGTATCAAGGTTACTGGTAGAGCACAACCTTCTAGGAGGTCAAAGGTTCAAACCTTACCAAAGGTGAGGACTATGCATGAATATTGCCGTTTATAGATATTATATACTTCAAAAAAATAATGTTTGTGTGTGATCATAACACTCGATACGCGCTAAATAATGTAACTAGGTACTTCACCCCTGTAGGGCTTGAGCTGAAAAACTCGGTATTGCACCCATCTGGATTTTGTTATTGTTGGTTCCTTCGTGCATGCTTATGTTTATATATGTCCCTGTGACTTTTTATTACTCGTTTCCTGGACTCTTTGCTTCATAAACTCCAGACCTTCCAAGAGCAAATTATATATGATTTACATGATCTTTATGTACCTGTTGCTTGATTGCACACACTTATACCTTTGCTTGCTCTATTGTTTCTTTTTGTTTTTGGTGTTACTATCCGGTGGGTTGGGTCTTCGCAGAAACAGCCTCTCTACTACTCGTTGGGGCATAGGAAAGATCTGTATACATCTTACCCTCGCAAACCCTACCCCTGTGTGGGGTTTATTGGGTTTGGTTTTTACGGGCTCTTTATGGTTTATTTCAGGGAATTGTTGCATCTGCATTGAACTATGGACTTTTAACATGGTCCAACAAGATCTTGGGACCTGCTTTGGTTGCTCTTTACAATCCACTTCAACCTGCTGCATCTGCTATTTTGTCAAGAATTTTCCTTGGAAGCCCTATATATTTGGGAAGGTATGTTCTTCGGTCTCTGCATTTATTGCTAGCCCGTCTTGTCACACTACACACACATAGAAGTTTATGTGTCATATTTGTTTCTTGCTACAAACAAACAATCGTTCAACCACAAGGGTGGTGCCTGATTGGTTTGAGGTTGGCTCCAAAGGTCAAAAGTGCCAGGAGGTCCCAGGTTCAAATCCAAGGAGGAACAAAAATCCCCTTATGGCCATGAAAGTTCAAATGCGGTGACTCCAGGCTACCTGCAAAGCAGGTGGTCGCCCTGTGATTAGTTGGCTCGCATAGCGGGTTGGATGTCCAAGTTAATCAAAAAAAAAAACAATCGTTCTTGTGAAAATACGAAATAACTCCACACTTTATAGACGAGTGAGTTTGGACAAATTGTGGAAATTTAAATGAAGAAATAACCATCGTACTTTGATACTTTTTGTCCAAAATTGCTCAATCTTGCAAAGTGCAATATTCTTTTGATTTGTTAGAAGGACGATAGGAGAAAAGAACATAAAGAAACAAACCAAACTAAACGAGCCCAATATTTTCGGGTCTGTGGGGTTTGATGTAAGTAGACCTGACCTCTACTCCAATGATAATAGTAGTTGCATCCGTGAAATTCCTCGGCTTATGGAAGTATGTGAAAGAGAGATACCGAGAAGATAAGTTTTGAATAGTTAGATACGAGTAATTAATAATAATACAAATAGAAGCAAGTAGAAGAAAAACATAACCAAAGGTAAGAAAACAACACACCCCTTGTCTAAAAGGAACCTGAACCTATAAACCAATTTGACCCGAATAAAAATCAATTGTCGCCAAATCCCTTGTTCCCTCCTGTCCCACTAATCACGTGAAATGACGCCATTATATTATTTAAATGATTTTTTTATCCTCATAATGTGGCTTCACATAATTGATGCAGATGGAGGGGACAGGGAATTTGGAGATAACAGATTTTTATTTAGTTTGACCATTTTGCTTTCGGAAGGACCGGTTAGGACCGTTAAATATTGTCGGTCCTTCCAACGCTCGGAAAGGTCTTCGGGGAAACTACCATATTTGTATTTGATTGTTAACTTGCATTTTGTGAACAGCATTTTAGGAGGATTGTTGATCATAATGGGGTTATATCTCGTGACTTGGGCATCGTATTGGGAAAAACGACAGGCGACTTCAAGCGTCGGCCGTTCTCGGACGTCGGAGCCACTGATGGATCAGATCTTGTCTGGGCCTTCACCATCGGTACCTAAGACCATGGATTAGCCAAGATGTGGAACCCCAGTTGTTCTTGTTTGTTTAACACTATGTAAAAATATGGGAGTAGGAGTAGGAATTTTGGTATTACAGAAGTGGTTGAAATAGAAAATATATTCTTCTGCCCATTGGAGTTTGCTTATTTCATAAATACATATCGAATATCCATGGAAAAATACGCCAAACACTCATGGGAAGCATATAAAAAACTTTCACAATGTGTATTTAAACCGTCATCAACTCAGTGGTAGTATGGTTCTCACGAAAATTGGTGGACTCACAAGAACCCAATCATATATATATATATATATATATATATATATATATATATATATATATATATATAGACTTGGGATCACCAGTCTGTTTTCATGAGATTCGTGAGACCATTTTTTTACACTTGAAACTTCACAGCAAAATATTGTGAATATAACCTTCACAGTATTTTTGCTGAGAAAGTTCGGTTTTTTTACCTTCACAACATTTTGCTGTGAAGTTTCAAGTGTAAAAAAGTGGTCTCATGGATCTTATAAAAGCAGGTTGGTCTCACGTGAATCCAACCTTATGTATGTATATATATGAGAAAGTTTGGATAAAATTATAAATGTTATGAAGATATGAGAAACAACTTTCATTTTATCATTTATAATTAATAACATTCATGAATATTAATCATCATGCATTTTCATCATGAATGATTTTCATGATAAAAAACTATCATGATATTCTTCATAAATAATACTATGAATAACCAAATGATCATCATCCCAATAGGTACCGGTATCTAGGATATTAAAAGGCCGTTTGGTTCGTGGAATTCGAAGTAATTTGATGGAATTGGAATGATAAATTCCTTTGACCAAATTCTAATTCATTTGTTTGGTTCATTTCTTGAAATGAATGGAATCTTTCAAATTCCATTGAATTTCACAAATTCATCATTCATTGGCATAATGGAAAGAATTGAATTTCATCACCATCCACCATGCTACTATTGATCGTCATGCCTCATCCCTAACTCCCTACCACCACCAGACCACTATTGTCGCAACCACCCACCCTACCCCACCGCCAACCACCATGCCAATACTGTTGTCATCTGTCACACCCCGCTAAAGCGGAAACACGAGGTATGGCAGGTAAAGTCTCATAGCAATAGAATATACACAACACCACCGTACATTAAAATTTCATTACATCACCATCATATGTTTACAATCCCAAAATGACATGTTTGTGAAATATAAAATAACAAAAACTTCGAAGGTGATGAT
>NC_037538.1:15302031-15304944 GCF_001531365.2 Cynara cardunculus var. scolymus | reverse complement strand
AAAATCGTGATTTATCGAATCATTAACATTATCTCATATAAAATAGAAAAATAAGACGACTATAGTTGGGTTAGGATCTTGAATGTTTGAGGCATTAAAGTTTAATTAACGAGGCATTTGAGAAATTTTAGCCACAATTATTTTTTCCACTTAGTTAGATTTATACTACTAGACTACTTTGGCCGGAGTTTTTCGATGGAAAATGTCRTCGAAAATTTCGACAGATTTTAGATTATTTTCTCTCCCAAATTTTCGATAGTTTGTGACCGATTATCGATTTCCAGAAAGCTGTCTATTTCCAATCAAAAATCTTTGAAGGATTATCGACGGACCATGGGTAAACATTAGATTCGACGCAAATAATGCAGGCCATCGAAAATTCGTTGAAGTCCAACGAAAATCCATCAAAATATATTCAAATAATTATTAATTAATTTTTTTTGAAATCCGTCGAAAATCTGTCAAAGAATTCCATTGAAAATATTCAAAATTTTATCCATCACTATATATTTAAATCATTAATAATGTCTAAGATAATATATTTTAAAAGATAATCACTTTCCGTCTTAGACGGATTTTAGATGGAATCCGTCGTATTGTCGAAAAGTTGTCCAAAGTTAGATAAAAACTAATTTAATTCTACAGAATAAAGATTATTAAATACAAATATGGAACTCATCGTTTACATTTTCACATGCCCTGGGACTCATGATTTGCATTTTCTCATGTTCTAAGTCCTTGCCACTAACAAAATCAAAAAAGAAACCGTTAACCCAATTAAATAAGGGTGTATTTTAGCCTTTTTATCCTTAATTATATTTTGTCTTTGTTATATATATACACACACGTTAATAAAATTGGGTTTTTTAGGACACCATCAATTTTAAGCTTCCTAATAGATTGTTATACAAGACTTAATTTATGGGATCAAAATATAAAGCGTCAAGGTGTTGTAATAAGTTTATATGATATTTTTTTGGCTTTTTAACAAGTTTTTACGACATTTTTAATGTGAAGCGTCGCATTAACAATTTTATATGACACTTTTGAGAATCCTGTAAATCCATATTTTCATAGGACACTTGTTTTTATATAACACTTTTCCAAACAGTGTTCTATAAAATTGCGAATGTAACAACTTTTTATTACAAGTGTCTTAAATAAATTGTTATGACGTCTAAAAATGTTCTATAAACCTGATTTGTTTGTAGTGACATCTACATACACACATATATACACCCACCACTGTCTACAATTTCCCGAAGACACCCACCACTGTCTGTGATTTCCTCCGTCAACCCTACCATCACTTACAAAGATTCAACATCAACGGTTTCTTCTCCCCGTTCACCTCCACGTCCACCATTGGCACATACATCATGGGAACCAATCTTTTCATCTCCAATCTCCACCAGCACCAAACACAATCTATGTTATTTTTCTTCTGCATCTCAAAAGCTTGGATAGATTTTGACTTTGGGCTTTTAATTTGGGGATTTGATGGAAAGTCGTATTTGAGATTCGAAGATCAGGATTCTAGGTTTTGAATACGTCATCGATGGATTTTTTTTAGCATTAGATCGAAAAATGAAAATGAAAATAGATGGTTATTTGCTCGATGGAAGCCGAATCCAGGTTTTGCTGGATTATTTGCTCGATTTTTACATGCATGTGATTTTTGCTCGATTTTATAGCCCTGTGGGTATTTGCTCGATTTTTGTTGGGTTTCACAATGTGAGGCAAAGATGAACAAAAATGGAGATAAGGAGGAGATGGGCTGGCATGTGGAGAGGGAGATGGAGATGTGTTGCTAGTGTAAKAAGGGAGACAACAAGAAGCTTTGTGTTGCTCACTAGAAAAGATGGTAATATTACTGGTATAGTGGGGAGGCGATAGGGAAGACCTTTGAGTATTATGTGTGTCATATATATATATATATATATATATAGGGTTGGGTTCACGTGAGACCAAGGGTTTTTCGTGAGACCTGTGAGACCAGTTTATGTTCATTGATCAACTTTATAAACTAATGATCTAACGGTCTAAAGTTGCACGGTGGCAATTGGCAATTTTGTGATTAAGAATGTTGAGATTGTAGATCTAATCCAAGGGTTGAGAATTGTTCTTACGGGTCTCACGAAAAAACTTTGGTCTCATATGATCCCAAGTCTATATATATATATATATATATATATGTTCATGCATACATATATATATATATATATATATAATACATTATAAAAATACAATAGAGTTATAACAAATGAACCTAAATAGACCAAACTACCCTTCATCGTAACAAAAGTTTTTAATAGAGTTAGAAGGAAAGACTTAAAACAGCGAGAAAATATAAAACATGAGTCTCATATTTGTATTCACTATAGGTAAAAAGGGTAAACCATAGGGACCAAATACGTAATTTTCTCAAAAGTAAATTAGTATCTTAATTGCTTTTGACTTTTGGTTTCATATGTGATATATTCCCAATTTATTCAAGGGTATTCTTGCGAATAACATAAAAGGATGACCAACTATACTTTACAAACTGCTAACTTCAAGGCYTGCTCCATTGTCATTGTATTCAAAAACGTTAAATATAAATGAAACGATCGATGGTTATCGTTCTCGTCTCAAATGTTACCCCACCCCAAGGTACTTTACTCATACTGCCACTACAATGGAATTTTTAAAACGTTTGACTATTATTGAATGTCATAATAGAGTATTTAATGAGAATTTATGTTTAAATACTAACAACTGTTCATTTTATAGAATTATGCTACAATAATATGTTAAGACGAAGTTAGGCGACCTAATAAGTTTTATCAATGAAGTTGGATCACTTTATAAGACTCAAAAAGTACTTGGTACATTCTTTTAGCCTTTTAAAGTTGTTCTATATAACATATTTTA
>NC_037538.1:15299404-15301681 GCF_001531365.2 Cynara cardunculus var. scolymus | reverse complement strand
AACATATATGGTTGATCTATTTTGATAATAGACTGTTGTTTCACCGACGAAACAATACATGAGATTGATCTCTTTTGAGTATAATTTTGTTTCACCAACGAAACATTACATCGATAAGATGATTTCAAATAGGAAAAGTATTGAGTTTTTTATGAAATGGTTGATAAAGTAATTACTATAATTAATAAGATAATTATGAAAGTTAAAAATGTGTGATCGATATTGATACATAGAATTTCTAACTTATAGACGGTTTCTATTTGATTTGCCCCTAATTAAACTATACATAATTTATATATATTCAACATTTGGTTATATACAAGTGAGTTTATTGTCTTATACATATGTTCTTGGAATAAATTACTAAGATAGACTAGTGGCGTTATGGAGATTTAGCTTTAGGCAGAGTCTTAGGAGTTGGCTCTATTGGAGCAACTATAGGTCCTAAAACACACAACATATGGGGAAAATGTGACACACAAAACCTTCTAGGTGTATGCGACTCACAAGTCGTTTAGTGTGACATGAGAAGTCCTTCTGTTGAGAGATAACTTGTGAGCAACCTGTGAAGTGGCTCAATTCGTTAAACTCAACTTGATCTTGGGACTAAGAATATATCGTGATCATTGCATAAATAGGCTAAAAATGCAGTACATATATACATACACACACACACACACACACATATATATATATATATATATATATTTGCACATTACTTGGGAAGTCACATGCAAATCGCTAGCGCCTCAAATTGCCTAAAATGGAAAGACCGTCATGCAACATTGTACGCGACTTGCTAGGTCACATACCGTCATGCAAAATATATATATATATATCAACATTGTATATACAACACCGATCAATATTGATATCAAATTAGAGCAGGTTGTTTGCCCAACTTGATTTCATTCCAATAACAGTAAACAGCACATCAAATACATTATCCCTTTAAACTTTGATCTTATAAGTTCCTCTCGTTTGAATATCTTATTTGTGCTATTATATTCGATAGCTCCTCAGATCCCATGTGGACATAAAATACATATATATCACGTTGATAGCTCGTGGTACCATTTGCATGTGATTGTTATCTTCGTTGCTTGTGAGTTATACTTTTAGTTGCACATTGGGGATCATTGTTGGTGTTTGGGTTTGTTAGGAACATTTCCAATCCGTAAACACATRCAAAAAGAATTTAGGTATAGATGTGCAATAAATATGCTAACTCAGATTAGATAACGAAAAAGGGATAAATATCCATAAAACAGATACTTGCATCCATTAATATTTGAGAGACCAAAGTCATTTTCTTGCAAGTCTAGGAATGTAATCATGAAATACGAAATGATATTATAACTCACTTAAATTTAATGTTTATTTGTTGATATGATTACCCAAAATTACTACGTCTGATTTTTTATTAAATGAGTTGCTATTTGTTGTATAAACTTCGAAAAATTAACAATTAATCACAATCATATACAACTCTATTATGATGTTACAACATTTGAGATTATAGATTTATACGATCAAAATTTATAGCTCCACCCTAGTGCAATATATGTCATTAGGTTTTTGAACGAAAAAATAAAAAGACATTTTTTTAATCATTTTGAAAAATCAATAGAGGAACAAACGTATTGAGTATTGAGTAATCTACTAGAAATGAGAATCAACCCCGACTTGTCGGGAACCCGGTCCACCCACCCTGATCGGGGATGGGGATTCGCCACTAACCCGGGGATGGGGACGTGGATCCCCGCTTGTCTCAATCCAGGGAAAGGATGGGGACAGGGACAGGGACGGTATTGCACTCTCCGCCCCGCACGTACCCGTTATATATATTTTTTAAAAGATTAAATATATATTATTTATTTCAACTAAATAGGTAATTCATAATGTCTTATTTCCTAACTAAGTTTACAATTTAARATTGTTATTTTTTGGATGTTATTATGTAACATTTTGGATGTCAAATAAAAATACAATTACTCCATATGATATGAATATTAAACAATATGGTTTTGGATATTACACGTTATATTTTGATACGTGCGATGTTAAGTTTTTTTTTTTTTTTATTAAATTGAATTTATTTTGGTTTGAGGTTATTTACTATTATATGATGTTATGCTTTTTTGTATAAAATTAAAAAAATCGATTTTAAATTTATGGGATATATATGTGAGATTTTTAAACATGTAGATGTTGGTTATTATACAACCCTTGACATTTGTGCAACCAATACAACTCAATCTCAACCGTCCATTTCAT
>NC_037538.1:15288645-15299064 GCF_001531365.2 Cynara cardunculus var. scolymus | reverse complement strand
ATTAAATTTTAATTATTTTATACAAGAGAAAAACAAACCACCATGTTTAATGTTTAGTGTCTCTTCATATCCATCAAGCAGAATACAAAGAGAAAGACATAGGTGCTTGGAATATTTAGGTTATAAATGACTTTACTACATATATACTGCAGCAACATATATTCTGAACTGTTTTAGCCAGACCGTCAACTAGACCCGACTCAGTTTTTAGAATCGGTCATGTGTCCGTTCGTCTCTACAACGTAACATTATTGGATGAAAAGGTATACATTATTTGAGTTGCAGACCTTATCCACACCTGATAAGAAAGCATATAAAGATTCTAGACATATGCGGCTATAATTTTTAATAAAAGAAACCTTTACGCGCCGGTTTCCTCTTAGGGTAATCGAGAGTCACAGTCCCACCATACCTCTTGTCTGCCTTATAGCAATCCACCGCTGTCTTGATCATTTCTTCGACTGGGGCGTCGTAGACTTCTTCTTGAATCACAGAAGCATTTTTGGGTTGATATAGATCGTGAAATAGTTTGTTTGGAGTTCGTCTTGGTGGAGCACTTACCTTAGATAACCAGGGCTTAGGCTTGGACTTGTTCCCACCAGAAAAATCATCAAGGAGAGCAAACGCATCAGCTCCAATCTTGGCAAGATTGGGTTTTGACTTGGAGTCGTGATACGACATTTTGAACTAAGTTTGTGGTTGGAGTAAAAGGGATGGGAAAGCTGACGTCTGTGGTGCTGTAATTTGCTTCTGGTGAGTATAGGATGGCTCACGAACCTTTATATAGAAGCCTAGAAGGCTTTATTCCCATATTCATTGCTTTTGTTTATATATTTAATGAGTATTTGCAACATCAAGGGAGGCCTAGCTATCTTCCTTTCGTGTTCCACACTCTGGAATCAAATAAAGATCAATGTTCCCTTATTAAGATCCATGTTCCTTATAAATTAATTATAAATGGAAAACTAGTATATATATCACAATAACTAAGTGAACCTTTAACAGATTTGCTTCATCTTTTAAATTTAAGATACATACACACATGTACATGCCATTAAAACCTTACGTCTTTTGTGCTATCTGTATGTGTACATATATATGTACGTGTACATAAATATCTGTTTTAAATTTAAGATCATTGGCGACGGACAGAGCACCAAATTATCACTTGTGATGGACAGAGCACCAGTGGATTTAGTCCATCGCAGACTCGATAAATTTTTCCCCCATTAATCCAAAACAGATGATTAAGACGATGATTTTGGCGGATTAATTCATAGACGAAAAGATCCGCTCGTAACTTAATTGATTTATCGACAGTTTAAATTTAATACTAAATGCAAATATTATACATTCAAGTTTAAAAGTACAAGTTGTTCCATTGACAAATTCGGATTACAATACAAATTAACAGTATTCTTTTATCGCACACTATGAGAAACATTAGAAACAATCGTGATCACATATGGGATCATTCATGAGCAACGATGGAAACAAAATTTGAGAGCCCTAATTTCATAAAGAAACAATCTCTGAATTGTTAAGAGGTGAATCTTGTTTGACAAAAAAAAAGTCTACATAGTTCTAAAACCCTTTGATTGATTTTGTATCTTGAGTCTCCCTTAACCATTAAGAGCCCTAATTTCATCGTAAACAATTACCAAATAATTATATTTCATTTTGCACTAAATCATGAGAGCCTCTTAATCATTCTGACCACTTAATAATTCCGCACAAAACCATTCAACAACTGCCAAACAGCCCACGTCACTTGGCGACCATCTTCCGCATAACTTCCATCTCTTGGCTATTTGCATGAACCTAGGCCTCTAAAACTTTAATTTACAAATATAAGACAACATAAGGGTTTTTTTTCTTACTGATATTAGAGTTATACATGGTAATAAGGAATTGAAAGAGTACAAACCCAAGTTTCAGAAGACGAGCTACTATCAGAAGGCACCGATGATAACACACGACTCACCTTGACCTAGCCCATATCGGGGCTCTACGTTGTACCGGAAGCTAAACAAGCAGTGTTTCTTGCTACCACATGCTGCCTATATCCACTATTCAGAGGGATAGACACTTGAGAACCGCTACATGTGAACATATCCATATATGTACGTATGTGAACCGAATGTATGCATAATGTGTATCTAAACCAATACATATGAACTATATAAACATATACATCAATGTATGTATATAAACAACTAAATGTGAACAAAATATATATGTACATAGTATATATGTATGTGAACCAATACATTTGAACCGCTACCTATACATATATGTGATATATATGCAGTTTGTWTGTCAACGAGTACATGTAAACTACTACATATCAACATATATGGATATGTATGTATTTGAACCGATAAACATCAATCTATATGCAGTATTTATCTGAACCGATATATGGGAACTGCTACATAAATATATGTATTTTTTCTAAAATTTCACCAAATATTAAATAATTTAATTTAGTTACTTATATTTAAATAGAATATAATCAAAAAATAAATCTAGATTATATTTAAAATAATCCAAAAAAATAAATAATTAGTTACCGATGGATTAATGACGGGTTAGGTGAATTACGTTGATAATCCGTCGGTGATTTATTTAAATTATAAAAAWTAAAAAATAGATTGGATAAATCATTGACGGGATCTTTTTTATATTTTTAATTAAAATAAATTATTTTTGTAATATGTGGGTAACTTAATCAAATTATTCTTTTTTAATTTGAATAAATTACTGACGGATTTTTTTAATTTAATTAAATTTTGTCGGTAATCCATCGGCAATTTATTCAAAAAAAATTRTTCTTTTATATTTGAAAAATTATCAACAGATTATCAACGGAATTTGATCAAATATATAAATAAGTAAATTCATTGGTAATCTGTCGGTGATATTTCCCATTAAAAAAAACTAAAAAACTCTAAATATATTTACGACGGGTTAGGCGGTCGAATTTATTTTTCTTAAAATAAAAATATATTGTGTCGAGATTCCATGGTGAAAACAATCTATTTAGTTGCGTTTTTCATCACAAATACTTGAACGGGGTTTAGCTCTCTTAATCTCTTTTAAGGATGATTGGTACATAAGGCCAACACACATAATTGAATGYSGTTCATTTCATGAACTGATATCTTACTCAATAATTGAATTTGAATTAAACTATGCATAGAGGGTTTATGCTTGGTTTMWTTAAAACAKATAATCTTATTTGTGAAATGGTACTATACTTCAAAAGAATGAGTGAACTGTGCATATGAACCAATAAGTGTTGAAAAGGAAACCATAGTACATGGCTTTGTCATCCCAATGACTCATCAAACATGATGTATAAGCAAACGGAATATGATGACTTCACCAATCTAAAAAGCCAATTTCACTTTCTAAAAGTAGTATAAAACGAACGGTATTCAAAAGACATGTTTGCTCTAAAAATGGATATTCCCATTTAGTTTCTTTTTTTTTTTTGGTGATTTAGTGTTGTCAATCATTTTAGTGTGACAGTGGATCATTCGAGATCGACTATAAGATGRTGAGACAAACATAAATGAGTTAGTAGGTGCATAGTGCACACTCACAAATGTTGTTTCTATCACCTTAGATCGCTATAGAGCAGGGGTCAACGGGCCGGCGGCCCCTTGCGGGGTTCCAAGGGGCAGACTCCCTTGGCGGGGTTCAGACTTGAAATTTATGAAGAGTCGAACTTAATGGAAAACTCACTAAGTTTAAGTCTGGGCAAGTAATATCAGAGTTATGATGATTAGAGTTACGAAGATTCGTCCAAGGACTTAACTCTGGACCTTGAGTCCAGACTTTTGTCTAAGTCTAAATCTTTGAGTTCAGAGATCTGATTTTGACCAGACTTCAGCTTAAGTCTGATGTAATGAGTTCAGAGATCTCTGGACCTTTGGGTCCAGACTTAGGTTCAGACTTGTGACTTCCAGATTTCGTGTTAGACTTATCTGATGTGGTTATAACTTTTCATCAATTTAAATCATTAACGGTTATTATCGTTCAACGACCCATAACTATTGATCTCTCATTTAAATATGTAAAAGAACGAGAATCTGGGTATAAGAATCTCGATTTCACAACCTTTGAAATGAGAGTAAAAACTTAAGAATTATCCCATGAGTTCGTGAATCCAAGGTTGTTAGGGTCAAATTATAATACTTGGATAGTGTTTCTAACATGATTCTTGAGTTTATCCAATCCCAATTTCATCTCCTCTACCCTCTATATCTAACAATTGTTTCTTTGTTTTGAACAAAATTTTCTCATGAGCTTCGTCCCCATTATCCAAAAAGTAGTAGTATGAAAGCATTTAGAATATTGGCTTTTCATATGGGCGAGATCGAATTTTTGTTTTTGAATGGACCAAATTCGTTCCAAAAAGGTATGAAAATTAATTTCAGAATATATCATGTATGAAATCAAAATCATAGTCATTAAAGTGTTCAAAACTTTTTTATGGAAAAGTGGTAAACATAATTTTCCAACTGCATCTACTATGGGAACATAATTTCTTGTATTTTATGCATGTCCGTTCCTGACATTTTATAGGCATTGAGCGAATATAAAAAGGGGCCCTCGACAAGTATGAATTTTTTTTAATATATTATTTTTATAATCAGAAATACCATTGAAATAAAACAATACTAGTAATTCATAACCGTTTTTCCGAGCATTCGTAGACGCAAAATCAATCAATAATTATTTATAAATTAATATTATCTATCATATCATTTTTATATAGCCTCATAAAATTGCTCCACTGCCAAACACATTTTATGATATACTTTTGGGATATAGATTGACATCATTTGGGGTATCAGTGTTGACTATTTACAATAACACTTTATATAAATCAGTTATGTCAGAAATCAGATGTGTCGTATGTTTTTGTAATATGAAAGCTTGATATATTCTATGATTTGGAGAGACGGGAGACCAAATTTTTGTGACATCATGTTGTTAAGCAATGCCTAGATTATTGGGAGGAGCCCAACCCATTAGAAATTGAATACATGGGTCTATTATTAAAGAATTTTGAGTAGGACCTAATTACCAATACATTAAGAAAAAGAAAAAAAGTTGATGGGGAGCCAATGCGCCCTATGGGGCTCATCTAGCTCCGCCCCTAACCGCAATGGGTTTGAAAGTCAAACTAGTTCAATTTTGGTATGCAGTATGCATACAATTTGACATTTTCATGCATATACATGTCGCAAATATGAAATAAAGAGTGATGAGCGAGTTGTATGGTGAAGCCATTGTTAGTTGGAGACAAAGTCACATGGCTCAAATCACATATACCTCAATTGTTCGTGACATTTAGATGAGTCTAGGTTTACATTATGTGCTGGTATTGGTTTTGAAAACAATGTTTAGACGCTTGGTACATTAGTATGCATGCTATATGTGTCTAGGTAAGAGTATTAATCTAGTTCATGTATGATAAACCTACACGACCACGTGAGTGTTCATGTGACTTACGGAACATATATATCTCCAGTATGTTTTTAGATATAAACGACATGTTTTATGTTATATATTTTAAAATATTAGCATGCTAACGTCATGCATGAAAACATTATTTCCAATATCTTATTTCAACTATCGTTAATTTTTCCTTCTTTTGCATATCTTACAAATTTCCCTCTTGTTTTTTTTATCCGAAGTTCTTTATTTTATAATTTTCTAAATAAATTAAAATAGTCATTATTGATTCCATATACTTTATACTTCACATAGTGTCAGGCTATTGAAATTTCATCACATATATGATAAGATTCTCTCGCCATTCACATGTATTAATGTCCCAAGTATTACTCAATTAGTTATCAATAAGCTTTCTTTGATTCTTATCCCTTTCTTATTGATATATATTTGATACCTTTGTCTTTTAAGAAAAAAGATGGATGCTATTATCTATTAATTGGATATATAAGAATGTATTTTGTTTTTAAATTTTGTAAAAAATATGATTTATTTGTAGTAACAAACCTTTTAAGTCTAAAAATTTCATCAATCAATCTTGAGATTCTAAATAATTTACAGTTAAAATAACGTACACCATGAATTTTCGTACGTTGTTCGATCATATCTCCATTTTTGACTAACACCAATTTAAATTTATCATTCATACATCGGGTGCATGCATTATTTTAAGTTTCTTTTTTGCGTTGTCCCTAATAACTCATACATATATAAGAGGTTGTTTGGTAATTTTTTTGTGTTAGCGTTAAATAGGGTAATAATAAATGAATGTGTCGATTCAACCAACACTCAAAGGGAAAAAACGAAAATAGTCTGTCAGATGAAAATGCTCACTTTCAATCCTCCCACCAATTGTGCGTCTACAATTTCATTAGAGTTGTTTCTAATTGTTTTCCCCAAAAAGGTGGGAACTACAAGCAAAAAACAAGTTTTCTGGAAGTTTCTACATGCACAAGAAAAAAATTGATTTTTTTGTCCGTAATCTTTTCAGATGTATAGGTGGCCAAGATGTTCTATAAAATAGCTCCCTAAAATCTCCATTTTAGTTGGAACTCACATCAACCTTAATGATAGAGTAGACAAGGAGAAGGAGGGATGTGACCCGTATCTAGAGGATAAGTTTAAATACCACACTTGATATTAATACTTCACATATAACATGTATTYGAACAKAAAGTGATACACAAAGATAYTGGGAAAGTTTAGGATATAACYGACTTCAATACGTGTGGCAACTTAACAACACACTAGTGTATAACAAGGCATACTTCACCCAAACCAGATACAAACACATATATAGAAATTGTAGACATGTTGCAAGGATTCTCAAAAAAAGAAGCCCCTACGAGCAGGTTTCCTTTTAGAGTAATCTACAATCACAGTCCCACCATACTTCTTGGCTGCCTCATAGCAATCCACAACTGTCTCAATCCTCGTTGCATGAATTGGGGCAACATACACTTGTTGTCGAACAACATAAGCTTGTTYACGTTGATATTGATAGTGAGACAATTCATCAAGAGGTTGAACTGGTGAAGTACTTATATTTGACGATGAAGGCTTAGGCTTGTACTTGTGCCCACAGGAGAAATCATCAAGCAGAGTAAAAGCATCGGCTCCAATCTTCGCAAGCTCGGGTCTTGACTTGGAGTAATACAACATTTTTTGATTCAAGTTGTTTGCTAGAAGGTATAAARATGAACGAAAGGGATGAGTTTGTTATACTTGCTTATGGTGAGTATTTATAGGAGAGACCATACACTTTTATATAGATAGCTTAATACAACCCATTCAATATGCAAACATTCTTGGAGGCTAGCTAGAYTTCTTTTATTTTCACGTTATGGAACGAAAGAACAAATACAAATTCTTTTGCAAATGGAGTAGCATCTAACATTAAATTAGACACACCGAAAGTGAGACGAGCATATTGACACTTTATTTGTAACGTATTCAATATTCTTAATTAATCCACGAACCATAWAATAAAATGTATTAATCAACATGTGCTATGGTAATATTAGTTTATACATATATTTAAAAAGAAGAAGTAATATTTTGATGGTTTTTCTTGTGTTGTTAAATCTAAGATGCTTTCAAACTTATGTGACTAAGACACTTCAATAACATTCACTAAGCTTAATCATTGCTTATATTCTATGGACCCAATATCTATAGTAATTGATTTTGTATTCCCTCTGCAAAGCTTATGTTTCATATTGGATATAACTAACAAGATTCCATTTTGAACACACTTTATTGGATTTGTCCAATTTTCCCATCCCAACACTTAAGAATGTTTCGTAAAATGCATTTGTGTAACTCCGATTATATGACCAATGATATATACCATTTTTTATTTTGTTAGGATTTTTTTTACAAAAAACGTTACCATGTAACATTTAGCAACACTAAGAAAAATGCCGTGAAGGCCATCTTCAATCACGTTTCTTTAATACGTCTCTAAATCACCAAATGTACCATTTATTAATCATTACAACAAAATTGGGTTTACAAGATTTCTAAAATTGTCAAGTGTCATAATAGAGTGTTTTATTGGACTTAAGTTTATAGGACCAACTTAAAAACGTCATATATAAAAGTGTTACAACAAATTTATATGACGCTTTTGAATGTCATAACAAGTTTTTTAGAATATTTTTCAAATAAAGTGTCATATTAACAATTTTATTAGACACTATTTGAAAAAATGTTTTATAAACATACGTGTCCCATAAAAAGATAGATTTAGAAGTCATTTTCTCAAAAATGTCCTATAAAATAGCTAATACGATATTTATTTTGAAACATTTTAAAAACTTGTTACGACGCTTAAAAATGTCTTATAAACTTATTGTAAGACTTTTAGATAGGACGTACACTTTATTATTAGGTACTATAAACTTAAGTCATAAAAATAATTTATTTGGACATTTAAATATTTTGGACGTAATATAAACTTAATTTTGTTATAGTTAATGTTCTAATACTGTAACTAATTCTTAAAAAACATCATTATATGTATGTCTTCAATTAATAACGCTATTTATCATTTTTAAGAAAATGGACTACTTTAGATAGGTTATTGGAGGTTGGACCAGCATCACATTCCACCTTAATCTTCTAGCATATCTACCCTTTGATGCACATTAGGATAAGATGCACCAGATCAATTCTCGTATCAAAAACGATTCATCTGTGGTTTGAGATTAAAGGTGATCAAGAGTCCAGATCACTTCTTACATTACTCACCTTAACTCTCTTTCTCACACAATTTTTCGCCTATATACTTTTATATAGATAGATAGATAGAAGAGAGAGAGAGAGAGAGAGAGAGAGAGAGAGAGGGGGGGGTTCAAATGAGAAACCTCAAATATATGAGAAAGGGAGAAATCATCCTAACCATTAGATTTAGAGATCAATTTTTATTAAATGAAAGGTAATATGGTAATATGATAATTAAGATAGAATAAAATCTTCACCGTTTTATTCAACATCTCCACCGGCCTACTATTTGGCATCCCAATGCCTGTGCAACCATGCAATGAAATCCATTACTGCTTTCGCTATCTCTGAATCACCACTTCTCACTCTTTCCCAAATCGTCACTGCCAAGAGTTGCACCGCCTCCGTCCTCCTCCTCGGTACCACATCATGTCCTTCCTCTAGCGCTTCATCCCTTTCTAGTAGTATGCAGTGTACAACTTTCTCAAGACCTCTTGTTCTCCTTCATTGCCATCAAATACGTTTGATATAATCAAGATTTCGCCGGAAACAAACATGACGATTCTCAATCACGGATGGATCTCAATACACTTATTGTAGTGCTTTCTTCAGTCATCTTCCTAATCATCCCCACCGACTCAAAGAAAACTATCAGAACACCGAACCAATTGCAGGAAAATAATGGGTGAAATCGCAATTCTATGTATATAGTTCATATTTGAATCATTTGGGTTCACATATGTACATAAATAGTTCATATGCGAATGACTTAAATAATTCAAATRTGATTTAATGGGGGTTCACATATGCACCTAAAAATAAAAATATGAACTAAATCAGTTTCATATATGCATTAGTATTTCATTTTGTGACTATCTAGTAAATTCACATGTGAAGAGGACCCCAAACAATTGATATCATATGACAATCTATGATTTCATATGTGACTTACATGGGTTCACGTATGCACACATAGTTCATATATGAATAAGTTAAATAGTTCACATGTGAATCACACAAGTTCACATAGACACATATTATTACTTGTCAGTCGCCTATTCTATTGTGGTAGTAAAAGTTATGAAACTACGCATTTATCTTCCGCATAATTGTTACCATGAAACTTGCGACCGAATTACTTGGTACTTCACAATTAGTGCTCAAATTTGCATCGTTAATTTTTTTAGCGAAAGGACTAAGATGACTTCTCCATTTCTCATATATTTGAGACTTCTCATTTGAACCTATAGCTATATATAATGCAAATCAAATGTTGCAACAACCCAATGAAATTTAATCCTAACCGTAGATCAACCCCTTTTTAGAGTATTTACTTTTTTAATTTCTTAAAATATAACCACCTTATGCCCAACCGCTACCGTCATATCTCCAAGACTGTTTAATTGTGTGGTGTAGATAAAGTTGCATTGATTGCATCATTTAAGAGGGTTGCATTTGATTAGCATATATATATATATATATATATATATACACACACACACACACACAGAGAGAGAGGAGCGATTAAATGAAAATCATCCTCATTTGTAAAAACTGTACAAACCACTCTCAAACGTCGATTTCATTGTTTAATCTTATGAAAAAAAATTCATGAAATTGTTTCATATAATACTTTTTTTGATGAATTTGTTTCATATATGGTTA
>NC_037538.1:15253433-15287349 GCF_001531365.2 Cynara cardunculus var. scolymus | reverse complement strand
ATTTTAATAATATAATATAATAAAAGTTTGAAACGTTACCATTTTCATACTTTCTTTTATTAAATTGCCTTAAATAAAATGTATTAATAACTTCCTTAATTATCAAAAAATTGTGTAAAATGACATAAATATCCTTATCAATTAAATTTAATTAAAAAAAATGGAAGTTTTTTATTGGTCGAATTTGGTTTACACGGTTTTTTAGAATTGGATGGTTTGCATTTGAACCTGCCCCTATACATATAATATATATATATATATATATATATATATATATATATATATATATATATCAAAGACTCTCTAGCCATTCAAATGTGTTAATGTCCTAGAGAAGTAGTTATGAATAAACTTTGTTTCCCCTTTTTTATTGATAGTTGATACGTTTGTCTTTTAAAAAAGAAATATATGCTATAATTATATGTCGTTCATGGAATTTTCTTTTTTATTGTGCATTGTATGATAATGTATTTCCGTTTTAATTTTTGTAAAAAATATGATTTGTTTGTAGTAAATAATTTCTCATTAAAAAGCGTATTTCCAATGAAGTTATTAAAAAACAAAAGAAACAACTGTTTATCATGTCGTAGTCGGTGCGACTAAAGTCTACATACTTTTATGATGCATTATTTTAAGTTATTTTTTATTTTTTTACACTATTAATTCATACACATATAAGAGGGTTTTTTTTATGATAACACATATAAGAGGTTCTTTGGTATTTTTGTTGTGGTGGCATCAAATAGAGAAAAAAGGGAGGAAGGTATTGATTCAATCAACATAGAAAGGGAATGAAACTGCTCACAGAAACAAGGTTATTGAATGTTAGKAATTGCACAAGCAAAAGAAGAGGGTTTTTTGTGGATGCATTTTAGTCTCACATGGATCGGTGGCCAAAAATATTTATAACAARGCTCTCAAAAAAGCTCCAGTAGAGGAACTCTTTAAGTCCCATTTAAGTTGGAACTCACATCTACATTAATGATAGAGAAGACAAGGAGAAATAGGGATGGGAACTCATATCTACAGTATAAGTTTAAATAATACTTCACATCTATCATGTATTATTTGAACAGAAACTGATACATGATGATACTCAAAAAGTTTAGGATATAGCGGAWTTTAATACGTCTTGCAACAACACAACACAACACTAGCGTATAACAAGGTATAATTAATACCATACCCTAACTAGATACGAACACACAKAGACATTGTAGACATGTTACTAGAATTCTCAATAAACGAATCCCCTCCGAGCAGGCTTCCTCTTAGTGTAATCTACAATCACAGTCCCACCATACCTCTTGGCTGCCTCTAGCAATCCACCACTGTCTCAATATTCCTCGTTACATGAATCGGGGCAACATACATTTGTTGTCGAACCACATAAGCTTGTTCACATTGATATTGATAGTGAAACAATGTATCAAGCGGTTGACTGTTGAAGTACTTCTAGTTGACGATGAAGTTCTAGGCATGTACTTGTGCCCACAGGAGAAATCATCAAGGAGAGTAAAAGCATTGGCCCCAATCTTGGCAAGCTCRGGTCCTGACTTGGAGTAATAAGGCATTTTTTTTATTGAAGTTGTTTGCTAAAGGGAGTAAAATACTCGAAAGGGATATGAGGTTGTTGTATTTGCTTACGRTGAGTGTAGGAGAGACTACTCACTCTTATATAGAAAGCTTAGTACAACCCATTCAATTGCTTTTCTTTATAATATTAAATCAAGTTATTAATGTAACGTTCTTGGAGGCTAGGTAATTAAACCTATTTTGTTTTCAGGTTATGGAACGAAATAGATACAAATTGTTTTGCAAATGGAGTAGTATCTAAAATTAAATTACACAGACTGAAATTGATATGAGCATATCAGCACTTTATTTCTAAGGTATTCATTATTCTTAAATCCACGAACCGTATAACAAAATGTATTAATCAACATGTAATATGGTAATATTAGTTTGTATATTATGAAAAAAGTAAAGCAATATCTTGATGGTTTTTCTTCGTCTGTTAAATCTAAGATGCATTCATACTTATGTGACAAAGACGCTTCAATAACATTCGCTAAACTTAATCATTGCTTATATTGTATGGACCCAATATCTAGTAAATAATTTTGTAATCCCTCTGCAAGCTTCTGAACCTATATATCACGATTCCATTTTGGATGTAACAAACAAGATTTTACACAGGATACGGAATTCTACTAAATTTCGAGACCAAAACGGTAGCATCACGCTTTTCTTACTAATTTCCCACACTATATATACTTACCCTACAACGTATTAGTATTCTAATGCTAATTATACGGAATAAAACAGATGTCTTCAGAAAGTTCTAAATAAATATTCTAATTTGGAAGCATTGACGGATGCGAGTTAGTAAACCAAATAATTAACTAATTAGTCATTTGTTCACAATGAAAATTCCAATAGTGGTAAGTAAGGTCGAATCCACAAAGACTTAGTTCAACAATCAATGCATCGGTCACTTCAAGCACAAATATAATTAATTAAATTAAATTGGCGGGGGGAGGAGGGGGTTGGATTAATTAACAACTAAACATATGATGCAAATTTTTATAAAAAAATGCAAGAAATTAAGAGTCCAACAATAATCTACTTCGATACAGATATAAATACCTATCATCAATATCCTGAGATGTAACAAAACATACAAGTCTAAATTGGTTAAAATCGCCAACAAGCTTTGACAATTCAAGTTTTTTTCCTTAACTAAACAATGAAAAAAATAAGATCGTCTTTAACCAAATCTTAATTAATGATAGGGTAGTTGGATAAATAGTTTAGTTAGTTGAACAAAGGAAGTTAAGGTGTTTTTTACTAGTTGGTTGTTGTGAGTTGTTTTCAGTTGTCACTTTTTGTTCGTGCCTCTGTAATGTACCTAATTTACACGATCCGAGAACAAAATTATTGACGACAAAAGCATGAAGTGTGTCACAAGCCAAGATGGTCAACAATTGAAAACATATGGATATATCAAGTAGGTTGTTTATGTTACCGAAAATTGGTTGAGAATAATTTGATAGATAACACCGGATATAACCAACTATAAACAATCAACTTAATACCTATGCTGGTGGTCATATTTGAAAATACCGCACTTAATAGAAAATATAGTCATGGTTCATGTCTCAACCTTTTTGCCACCAAAGTGAGTTCACTTCTATTGCTGACACAATATATGCATTACTTTGAAGTCTGTATCGTATTTCCCTTTTAATTTGTACGTGTATTATTGCCACATGTAAGTCAGAATTCACGCCTATACTTTTTTACAGACAAGCAATAAAGAAGTTAGAAACCACTAAGTTTAATGCTTTTTTTCACATCTATCATGCAGAAAACAAAGTGAAACACAATGATACACTAAATATTTTGGATATTGCTTATTTTAATACAGATGGCAGCAACATAACATGACTAGTGAATAACACAATATTCATTACTAAAATTATACCAAACCCAGTTAGATAAGAAGGAACATAATTAAGATCGTAGCTATCATGTGGTTACAATTCTCAGTTAAAGAAACCGTTACGAACAGGCTTGCTTTGAGTATAATCCAGAATCACAGTCCCACCATACATCTTGGCTTCCTCACAGCAATCCGCGGCCTTCTCAATCCTCATCATTTGGAGTCTTGGACTGGTAACATACACTTGTTGAATAACATAAGCTTTATGGGGTTGAAATTGATATTGGAATAGATTTTTAGGAATTTGTATACTTGGCAATTATCTTCGAGGAAAAAGGCTTAGGCTTGGACTTGTACCCACCAAAGAAATCGTCCAAGTGAGCAAATGCATCTGCCATCTGCTCCAATTTTGACAAGATCGGTTCTTGATTTGGGAATAATGTCATCTTTAGACTGAATTAATGGATCAAGGGATGTGGTCGTGTTGTAATTTGCTTAGTGCAACTATGACCATATCAATTGGTACTGTTGCTGCGTCTAAACGACTGTTCTTGACATTATTGTAGGTCGGTCTCATTTAGCGTTCCACATTCTGGAATCAAATAAAGAAAGATATTCCCTTGTAAATGTGACAATATCTAACATGCCAATACACATACCAAAAGTGAAGTGAGCATATTTTTGTCTTATCGAAATGATTATACTTCAAGACCTTAATATATAACTTATAGGAATACTCCATCCAATCATATGAGGAGAATGGAAAAGATCATTATGGTGGATCCATAAACTTTTATGATTGGGGGCTGATTTAGTTCAAAACAAATAACTAATATGAACAAAGACGGTTACGGATTATTTTATTTTTCCGTTTTAACTTTTCGATTAATGGAATAAAGATAACTTATTGGGTTCGGTTTTCGGGTATTTGTTTTAAACTAATCGTTAAAACCATTTATATATTTTACTATTTCGATTAATCTAAAATCAAGCAAACAAATTCACACTAATCTGAAATTCAACTAATTCATTATATAATACTGGACCAGATATGATGGCTAGAGGAACAAAACACACTAAACCAATTTGTGTTAAAGCATGTTGATACTTGGGATAACATATTTGTAACAAAACTAGTGAAAGGTAAACTAAAATACTTAATAGTTAAGAGACATATAAACTAGTAGTCAATAGCAAGAAATTAAAGGGCATTAAACTAAAAAATAAATTCAATTAAAAAGATATCAGAAAGCAAAATGTCAAGAAAATCACAAATAAAATACAAGTAAATAGCAAACCCTAAATCAAAATAACAAACCCAAATTAGATAACGAACTCAAGAATTCTAAATCAAATAAAAACAAATAGAAAAATAATTCCTCCATCCCAGAAAGATGTCCACAATTAATATGACACACAACTTTAAAATGTGTAATTATTACACTTTTTAAATAACTAAATAACTAAACAACAATTTTATTTATAATAACAAATATCAATAAATAAAAATCTATAAAACAAGTAAAAAGAAAGTTCGGAAAAAAAAGTAAAAAACATAATTTATCGAATCATTAACATTATCTCGTATAAAATAGAAAAATAAGATGATTATAGTTGGGTTAGGGTCTTGAACGTTTGAGGCATTAAAGTTTAATTAACGAGGCATTTGAGAAATTTTAGCCACAGTTATTTTTTCCACTTAGTTAGATTTATACTACTAGACTATTTTGGATGGAAATTTTCGATGGAAGATGTCGTTGAAAATTTCGACGGATTTTAGATTATTTTTCTCTCCCAAATTTTCGATAGATTTGTGATTGATTATTGATTTCCAGAAAGCTGTCTATTTCCAATCGAAATTTTTTGAAGGATTATCGACAGACTATCGATAAACATTAGATTCGACGCAATCAATGCAGGCCGTCGAAAATCCGTTGAAGTCCATCGAAATATGTTCAAATAATTTTTAATTATTTTTTTTAAAATCAAATGAAAATCTGTCAAAGAATTCCATTGAAAATATTCAAATTTTTATTATTTAATTTTTTTAAAATTCCGTCGAAACTCCGTCGAATTTTGCGTCGATTATCCATCACAATATATTTAAATCATTAATAATGTTTAAGATAATATATTTTAAAGGATAATCACTTTCCGACTTAGACGGATTTTAGATGTAATCCGTCGTATTGTCGAAAAGCTGCCGAAAGTTAGATAAAAACTAATTCGATTCTACTGAATAAAGATTATTAAATACAAATACAGAACTCATCGGTTACATTTTCACATGTCCTGGGACTCGGGATTTGCATTTTGTCATGTTCTTAGGGTGCGTTTGGTTTGCGGGATTGGAATGGAATTGGGGGGATTTGGATTTGAAATCCATTCCAATCCTGTGTTTGGTTTGCCAGATTGTCAGGATTTGAAATCCTGGGATTTCATTAAAATCCATTACACGCGGGATTTGGAAATCCTTTGCAAATGGGCAGGATTTGAAATCCATCACTTCCTGTCGAGTGCAAATCAGTCATCCCTCCCATGGCTTCCCGCTTCCTGTCGAGTGCTCCCATAGCTTTTCCTCCCATGGCTTCCCGCTTCCCGCTTCCTGTCGAGTGCTCCCATGGCTTCCCGCTTCCCGCTAATCAGTCCTCCTCGTCGGTGCTCCCTTCCCGTCCTCTTGCGAAGCTGTGCCCTAATCGGGTCAACCATCCTTTTGCTTCAAGTCTTCAACTGTCGTCTCTGCCTCCACTTCCTTACCACGCAAACATCTCTGTCGGATTTCCACATCGACGATGACTCATATCCTTTCTAGGGTTTTTCTGGGTTTCGTTTTTATTTTTTCCATGTTCATTGATTGTGGTCTCGATCTGATGCAATTTGTGTATCAAATTGAAGTCCAAATCATTTTTGTGTTCTAAATTCCTACTCGCATATGTTTGGATTTTTGGGTTAATGGATTTTTGGGTTCATCTTTGTTGCTTGCCAAATCCTGCAAACCAAACAAAGGAATGAATTTTAAATCCAATCCAATCCAAATCCCATGGAATCCAAATCCCTCCTACAAATCCAAATCCCCCAGAAACATTCCTACAAACCAAACGCACCCTTAGTACCTGCCACTAACATAATCAAAAAAGAAACCGTGAACCCAGTTAAATAAGAGTGTATTTTAGCCTATTTCTCATGTTCTAAGTCCCTGCCAATAAACTCTCATCATTTCCATAAATATCTCAATTTATTGGGTTGCATTGTATGTACAAACGTAATAGATTGCATTTGAAACGAACTCTATACACACACACACACACACTATAATAAAATTGGATTTTTAGGACACCATCAATTTTAAGCTTCCAAATAGATTGCTATATAAGACTTAATTTATGGGACAAAAAATAAAGCATCAAAGTGTTGTAACAAGTTTATAGGATATTTTTTTTGGCTTTTTAACAAGTTTTTAGGACATTTTTAATGTGAAGCGTCGTATTAGCAATTTTATATGACACGTTTGAGAATCCTGTAAATCCATATTTTCATAGGACACTTGTTTTATATGACACTGAGTTCTATAAAATTGCTAATGTAACAACTTTTTATTACAAGTGTCCTAAATAACTTATTATGACGTCTAAAAACGTTCTATAAACCTGATTTCTTTGTAGTGACATCTACATACACACATATATGTACACCCACCACTGTCTACAATTTCCCGAAGACACCCACCATTGTCTGTGATTTCCTCCGTCAACCCTACCATCACTTACAAAGATGCAACAAAGACGGTTTCTATTTGATTTGCCCCTATATATATATAACACAAAAGTGAAGCAAGCATATGAATACTTACAGTGATAATCTATGACAGTTTGATAATAAATTTGAGATTGAAGGCGATCAATTGAGAAATCCCATTCTTGAAAGAGAATGTATATAAACATAAGAAGTTTGGGCAAATGACAAGAAAGGTCCTAATCAAACTATACATAATTTATATATATTCAACATTTGGTAATATACAAGTGAGTTTATTGTCTTATACATATGTTCTTGGAGTAAATTACTAAGATAGACCAGTGGCGTTATGGAGATTTAGCTTTTGGCAGAGTCTTAGGAGTTGGCTCTATTGGAGCAACTATAAGACTTAAAACACACAACATATGTGGAAAATGTGACACACAAAACCTTCTAGGTGTATGCGACTCGCAAGCGACTTACTTGGTTGCTAGCCAAGTCGTTGAGTGTGACATGCAAAGTCCTTCTGTTGAGAGAGAACTTGGGAGCAACTTGTTAAGTGGCTCAATTTGTTAAACTTAACTTGATCTTGGGACTAAGAATATATCGTGATCATCACATGAATAGGCTAAAAATCCAGTACATATATATACATACACACACACACACACACACACATATATATATATATATATATATATATTTGCACATGACTTGGTAAGTCACATGCAAATCGCTAGTGCCTCAAATTGCCTAAAATGGAAAGACCATCATGCAACATTGTACGCGACTTGCTAGGTCACATATCGTTGTATATGCAACACCGGTCAATATTGATATCAAATTAGAGCAGGTTGTTTGCCCAACTTGATTTCTTTCCAATAATATAAAGCAACACATCAAATACATTATCTCTTTAAACTTTGATCTTATAAGTTCCTCTCGTTTRAATATCTKATTTGTGCTAKTATATTYGATAACTCCTCAGATCCCATGTGGACATAAAATACATATATATCACATTGATAGCTCGTGGTACCATTTGCATGTGGTTGTTATCTTCGTTGCTTGTGAGTTATACTTTTAGTTGCACATTGGGGATCATTGTTGGTGTTTGGGTTTGTTAGGAACATTTCCAATCCGTAAACACATACAAAAAGAATTTAGGTATAGATGTGCAATAAATATGCTAACTCAGATTAGATAACGAAAAAGGGATAAATATCCATAAAAGAGATACTTGCATCCATTAATATTTGAGAGACCAAAGTCATTTTCTTGCAAGTCTAGGAATGTAATCATGAAATACGAAATGATATTATAACTCACTTAAATTTAATGTTTATTTGTTGATATGATTACCCAAAATTACTACGTCTGATTTTTTATTAAATGAGTTGCTATTGTTGTATAAACTTCGAAAAATTAACAATTAATCACAATCATATACAACTCTATTATGATGTTACAACATTTGAGATTATAGATTTATACGATCAAAATTTATAGCTCCACCCTAGTGCAATATATGTCATTAGGTTTTTGAACGAAAAAATAAAAAGACATTTTTTTAATCATTTTGAAAAATCAATAGAGGAACAAACGTATTGAGTATTGAGTAATCTACTAGAAATGAGAATCAACCCTGACTTGTCGGGAACCTGGTCCACCCACCCTGATCGGGGATGGGGATTCCCCACTAACCCGGGGATGGGGACGGGGATCCCCGTTGTCTCAATCTAGGGAAAGGATGGGGACAGGGACGGTATCGCACTCTCCGCCCCGCATGTACCCGTTATATATATTTTATAAAAGATTAAATATATATTATTTATTTCAACTAAATAGGTAATTCATAATGTCTTATTTCCTAACTAAGTTTACAATTTAAAATTGTTATTTTTTGGATGTTATTATGTAACATTTTGGATGTCAAATAAAAATACAATTACTCCATATGATATGAATATTAAACAATATGGTTTTGGATATTACACGTTTAATTTTGATACGTGCGATGTTAAGTTTTTTTTTTTTTTTTGTATTAAATTGAATTTATTTTGGTTTGAGGTTATTAACTATTATATGATGTTGTGCTTTTTTGTATAAAATTAAAAAAATCGATTTTAAATTTATGGGATATATGTGAGATTTTTAAACATGTAGAGGTTGGTTATTATACAACCCTTGACATTTGTGCAACCAATACAACTCAATCTCAACCGTCCATTTCATCTGATTAATATGTGATTTCATAGAAGTTTTGATTGTTTCCTAATATAAATTATTGATCATAATTAATGAACCATATTCATCTTTCATAAATATTTAAATCATAATAAATKAACTCTCATATATCATTTCCATAAATATCTCAATATATTGAGTTGCATTGGTTGTACAAATGCGATGTGTTGTATTTGAAACAAACTCTAAACAWGTATTGTGTCTCAAATATTTGAATTAAAATAGCTTCTATAAACGAGAAAAAAAAATCTTTGTTTCCCCATTCCCCGTTCCCCGTTGTTGGGGATGAGGATGGGGATGTGATCAGACCATGGCGAGGACGAGGATGGTGACGAAGATGAGCGATCAGGGATGGGGATTGAGTCTCCGTCCCATCCTCGTCCTTTTCTCATGCCTATAACTGGTTTAGTGGTTTTGAGCTTTTCTTTTATATATATTATATTTAATTAAATTTTAATTATTTTATACAGGAGAAAAACAAACCACCATGTTTAATATTTAGTGTCTCTTCATATCCATCAAGCAGAATACAAAGAGAAAGACATAGGTGCTTGGAATATTTAGGATATAAATGACTTCACTACATATATACTGCTGCAACATATTCTGAAATGTTTTAGCCAGACCGTCAACTAGACCCGAGTCAGTTTTTAGAATCAGTTTGTGTCGGTTCGTCTCTACAACATAACATTATTGGATGAAAAGGTATACATTATTTGAGTTGCAGACCTTATCCACTCCTGATAAGAAAGCATATAAAGATTCTAGACATATGCGGCTATAATTTTTAATAAAAGAAACCCTTATGCGCCGGTTTCCTCTTAGGGTAATCGAGAATCACAGTCCCACCATACCTCTTGGCTGCCTCATAGCAATCCACCACTGTCTCAATCCTCATTTCTTCGACTGGGGCGACGTAGACTTGTTGAATCACATAAGCTTCTTTGGGTTGATATTGATAGTGAAATAGTTTGTTTGGAGTTCGTCTTGGTGGAGCACTTACCTTAGATAACCACGGCTTAGGCTTGGACTTGTTCCCACCAGAAAAATCATCAAGGAGAGCAAACGCATCAGCTCCAATCTTGGCAAGATTGGGTTTTGACTTGGAGTCGTGATACGACATTTTGAACTAAGATTGTGGTTGTAGTAAAAGGGGATGGGAAAGCTGATGTCTGTGGTGTTGTAATTTGCTTATGGTGAGTATTGGATGGCTCACGAACCTTTATATAGAAGCCTAGAAGGCTATATTCCCATATCCATTGCTTTTGTTTCTATATTTAATGGGTCTTYGCAACATCAAGGAGGCTAGCTAGCTATCTTCCTTTCGTGTTCCACACTCTGGAATCAAATAAAGATCAATGTTCCCTTATAAATGTAAGAATATCAGATACGCAAATACATACACCGAAATAAAGATCAATGTTCCTTATAAATTAATTATAATCTATCTTCAAATAATTGTTCTCTATTCTCCACCCCATGAACTACTAGTATAATTTGTGCGTCARCATGTATATAATCAAAGACACATACATACATGTGCCATTGGAACTTCATCTTTATATTATAACTCAAAAACTTGAAGAGATTCCTAAATCATTGCATATATTATAATGGTTCTTCGAAAGCCGATCCCTATATTATAATATAGATATATTTCAACACCTTACAAGATGACTTTATTCTTCCAAGTTTCAAGCGCCAAGAGATAAAATTAGGCAGAAGGGTACACAGCATCTCCAATATCTATCGATAACCATTCAGACCCCACAAAAAGATAAATTTTCGAGGGATATTTCATGTCTTCTTTAAAGTATACATGTATCTCGTACGAACCACGTTGAACCCGTCGATTGCTCTATTATCTAAGGGGACGATCACAAGGTGCTTTTTGTGAAGGAGGGACAATTGGTCTTTTTAGTTTTCCGCATCCAGCCATGTTGGGCTCAATTTTGTGAACGTATATTAACATTTAATAAGTAATATATTTATCATTTCATGTTAATATATGTGCGGCATTGCGGTGCATTAAATTTTTGTGAACATCCAAAATCCCTTGAAGTTCCCGTTTTTTACGAGACTTTCACCATCTCAATTCCATCCCTCCGATCAAAAGTAAAAAAAAAAGCTACATGTTGGTTCCTACTCTTCTCACATGGGAAAAAATTCCTGACCCCCAACGCAAATGCACGTGTAGATCAAATAAAAATTGTATAAAAGTTATGAACCATAAAAACCAGTTTGTAGGTTTTGTTTCATAGATGAAACAACATATGTGAACATCTGGTGTTTCATAGATAAAACGTCAAGAAATGTTTTGCATGTGAAAGTAAATAAAAAAATATGTTTATACACAATAACAAAACATGTGAAACGATATGAATTATAGTTTTAAGTCTTAAGAATTAATCTCATTAGATGGTGTTGGTTGGTTTCACAGATGAGAAACTTACATATTTTTGAGAATCTGGAAACAATTAGTTCATGTATTAGGTATGATAAATAACTTTAATTAATCATGAATATGAACAATTATAAATTCACTTATGTTACTAATTCATGATATCATGTATTTGATCATTAATAATAAAGTATGAATATTTAATCAGTTCTCAAAATAAAATATCAAACATTTAAATGGTTCTCACATGAATCACACATATATAGAGGGAGAGTTACAAACTCAATAATTCATACAACTCAATTTCACTTTCTAAAAGTAGCATAACGAATGGAATTCAGAAGACATTTTTGTTCCAAAACCGGGTATTCTCATTTAGTTTCTTGTTTATGTTGATGATTTTAGTGTCGTCACTCATTTTAGTGTGATTGTGGATCATTCAAGATCGACTAAGATGACGAGACAAACATAAGTGAGTTAGGAGGCACAAAATGCACACTCTCAAATTTGTCTCTATCACCTTTGATCGCTATAAGGTGGGGGTCAAGAGGACGGTGCTCCCTTGCGGGTTCCAAGGGGCAGATCCCCTTGTTGGGGTTAAGATTTGGAATTTATGAAGAGTCGAACTTAATGGAAAACTCACGAAGTTTAAGTCTGGACAAGCAATATCAGATTTATGATGATCAGAGTTATGAAGATTCGTCTAAGGACCTATCTGGACCTTGAGTCCAGACTTTTGTCTAAGTCTAAATCTTTAAGTTAAGAGATCTCGCGTCCAGACTTGAGCTTAAAGATGTCTTTATTTGAGGCTTAATGAGCTTAATGGATAAATTGGCTTATTCGGATAGACAAAATAGTATGTTTACCTTGGGCTTATTCCCTCAGAAATGAGCTTATTCGCCCAGATGAAAAACTTGAGTTGTCTAGGCTAAGCCAAGTAAAAAGACTCTCCCTACCCTTACATTATACTCGCACCTCTCTCAACAAAACACCCTAATCGGACGCACAGTCTTCTCCATCCAAAGAACCTTAATCGATCGACATTGTCTTCTCCATCTAAAGAACCCTAATCAGACGACACTCTCTTCTCCATCGACAGTCGACGCCCCCTTCTCCTCCAAAGAACCCTAATCGGTTGATTGCTCTTTTCTCCATTGACAGTCGACGCTCTCTTCTTCTCCAAAGGTAACTACTATACTTCTCCTCTTTATCTAGTTGATATCTATCGATTTCATAATTTTTGACTTCAAGTTCTATATTGATTTCATGATTTTTCGGCTTCTGTTTGCTTGTGTTTGCTGCTACCGTATCTGCTTTTTATATATTTCATGATTTTCGACTTTTGTTTGCTTGTGTTAAATCTCTACTTGTTTGAACTTGGATTTTTAAGTATTTTATGAATTTATGTTTTAATTTTTGGATGATATCGATGAATTTATGTCTTGATCTTTAGATGATATCAATGAATTTATAAATTTATGTTCTGATATTTAAATATTTTATTTTTCAGAAATATCATTTGCCTTAAAAAATGAACAACAATTTATTAAACAACACGTAGTTCATCCTCAAGGGTAAATTCGTCAATTCTGTTACTCAGACTGTTGATTCAGATAGAAAAGTAAATAGCAACATAAATTTATCCAGACAGACAAATTTATCCATACAAGACTTAATAGAAAATTTGATAAACAGCCCCTAAATCTGATGTAATGGGTTTAGAGATCTTTGGTTCTTTGGTCTAGATTTAGGTTCAGACTTGTGACTTCCAGATTTCGTGTCAGACTTATCTGATGCGGTTATAATTTTTCATAAATCTTATCCAATAACAGTTATTATCGTTCAACCACCCTTAACTATTTATCTGTCATTTAAATATGTAAAAAACGAGAATCTAGGTATAAGAATCTCGATTTCACAACCTTTCAAATGAGAGTAAAAGCTTAAGAATTATCCCGTAGTTCGTGAACCCAAGACTGTTAATTAGGGTCGAATTACTGTATTTGAAAAGTGTTAAGATTCTTGTGTTCACCTGGTCCCAATTTCATCTCCTCTACCCTTTGTATCTAACAATTTTTTTCTTTGCTTTGAACAAATATTTCTCATAATTCCCGTCCAAAAAAAGTAGTATGAAAGCATTTAGAATATTGGCTTTTCATATTTCTTTTTGAATGAACCAAATTCGTTCCAAAATGTATGAAAATTAATTCCAGAATATATCATGCATGAAATTAAAATCATAGACATTAAAGTGTTTTCAACTTTTTTTAAGGAAAAGTGGAAAACAGAGTTTTGCGACTGCATCTGCTATGGGAACATAATTTGTAGCATTTTAAGAGACACTAGTAGAAACTGGAATTTTACATACGAAAATTTTCAACAGAAATTTATATCGGAAATCGCTGAAGTATTTCTTACATATTTTCGACCGAATCCATCAATATGTTTTAAAAACTAATATAAAAGTCTGTGGGAAATCTGTCAAAAATTCTTAGAATTTTCATACACTTTTTCGACCAAATCCGTCAATATGTTTTAGAAAATAACTTTTCAATTAATTATAAAAATCCGTCGAAAATTCTTAGAATTTTTTTATGGATTTCCAATGAAATCCATCAATATGTTTTAAAAATCAATTTTTAATTTAATTATATAAGTACGTCATAAATCCGGAATTTTCCTACAAATTTACTATGGAATGCATTAGATGATTTAAAAAATATTTTCTATATTAATTCTAAAAATCCGTAGGAAATCCGTCAAAAAATATTTGAATTTTCAGGTTTCCTACGGAATGCATTAGATGATTTTAAAAGACAATTTTCTTTATTAATTATAGTAAGAAATCTGTCGGAAGATATAATAATTTTCATATGGATTTCCTGTGAAAGACATTAGATGATTTTAGAACACAATTTTTTTATTAATTAATTCTAGAAATCCGTAGTAAATATGTTGGAAAATATTATAATTTTTCTACGACTTTCCTACAAAATGCATTATTTGATTTAATTTAATAAACAATTTTGCTTTAATTTTAAAACTTCGTCGCACATTTATTGAAAAGTAATACAACACACAACACTATAACCACGTTTTTATTTGGTCTAAATTGGAAAATTGTAAATAAAATTAGTATCACATCCATTGATGGGCAACAAACTTCCACATATTTGCGATGGATCAACAACAAACTTTGCATTAAACATACATAGACACATATATATATATACATATATATTTATAGAGGAAGGATCATGCGAGAAATTTATTAATTTGCGACAAATCAAAAAGTTCCGTTATATATACGATTACACATGATATGCACGTTTAACAATATATGATTAAACACACCAAAATGAGATGACTTGGCGAAAATATGTGTTGTCAATGCAACAAGCTTCTAATCATATATGAATAAGCATACTTATCATATATCATAGCGAAACTTCTCGTCTTATCGCAAATTGACCATCTTCTTGTTTGAACATGATCCTACATATCCACTACATCCATCCATCCATATATACATACATGCATGCATACATACATACATATATATATATAAACATACATACACATACCTATATACATTCAATAAAATATTTATTATTGTAGAAGATATTATTTAAATATTAAACTACTCATTTCTTTAAAAAATAAATGAACACAATGAAAAAACAGACACAGTTTTATAGAAAAACACCTTAATTATAGAGAGACAAATTTTATCCATCTCGTAACAGATAGAATGTAAAAGTAGACATTTACTTTTGTAAATGAACGCTTATTTTCGGACAAACTAAAATAGAAATACAAACACTTATTTAAGACGAAGGGAGTAAAATTTTAACAAAATTGAATTTAAAACCTCCCGTTTTGGGATGTACCCGTGCATTAAATTGGGATGTAAAATATCTGGATGTACCGTGCATTATATCGGGATGTAAAATATTTATTTTAAACTGAAAATAGAAAATCAGTTTGATTCAACAATTGTTAATTATATTGTACTAGTAAGGATTAACATTTATTATGAATTTAAATGCGTTTATCAATTAGTTTATATAATTCAAACATAGAGATGTAATAGATGTTTTACAAATACGATGATAATTATAAACCTACATTTTAATTGAAGTATTATGGTAGCTAAAATTGGGTATATGTGTTTACTAACGTAATGTTGGTTTTTATATAGTTCAAACACAGTTTTTAAAGTAGTATACATATAATAGTAAGCACACCCTTTTGTACGATTTTTAAGAAAGGTTTATTTAGGACATCATTCAAATAAATGATTGGGTCTAGAATTATTTTTTTATTGAATTATCATTCTTGTATTAACCTCCCTATATATAAATAGATAGATATATAGAGAGGGGGGAGGTGATGTTTAGTGGAAAACCCTTACAAAAATAAAAATTGAGGAATAGTGATATGTGTTGAGAATTTAACACATAAAGCGCTCTTTTTACGTCGTTTTAGTTATTTTAATTTCTTTTCATTCCCACTTTTAGTCCTTTTCATTCATTTCTTTATACTTTTGTTATTATGAAGCTAGATGTTGTGGTTTACTTGTTGGTTTGTGTAAATGAAGCTAAATGAGAGTTTTTGTGAAAACAGCAAATGCTGCAACATTGGTGCAGCGTCGACATGATTCATGCAAGGCTTTTTAGAGGGCTTAATGAACAAGACGCTGACTTTTTGAAGATGGAGGACAGCTGGAAATAGCTGGATTTTTAGTAGAAATTCTGAAGTTAGACTTTGGTTAAGGCTTTGTACTTTCTAGTTACACTTTTTGATTAGTTTGTAACTTGCTTTTAGAAACTTAGCCTACAAGTTTATAGTTTTTGTCTTCTAGTGCCCCTTGTTTGTATAAATAGAGGCCTTGGGGTGCCTTCCATTCTATCTCTCCATCTCATTATCTCTCTCATTTTTAATCTTTCTTTTCATCTTTTCTCTCTTTAGCTAGCTTTTGTAAACCCTCTCCAAGGGTGTTCTTAATTTAGTTCTTCAAGTTCTTCATCTTTTTCTTTATTTACTTTCTCGTCTTTTATTTTCCATCATTTATTTTCACGTCTTTTATTTTATCGCTATTTACATTCCGTCATTTATTTTCCGCTATTTAGATTCTCGTCATTTACATTCCCGTCATTTATTTTATCGTCATTTACATTTTCGTCATTTATTTTATCGTTATTTACTTTACGCAATTTATGATTATGTCTTTATTTTCCATTATTTATTTTTTACTTTCCGTTATTAGTAGCTAAACTTTTATAGCTTGGGTGTGAGACGGAAAGGTGAGATTTTCAAACCGAACGAAAGTAGCTAAGTGTTTTCGAAACGACGTTCCATTGTTTCATTCGAGTTTTTATAAAACCAAGCACACTTCTTGACGGGTTGATCACTTGAAAGTGTTAAAGTGCGATGGACTTAGAGATAAGTCATCATTAAGCATGTCAACTTGGATGACATAAGAGGTAGACTTGAGAGAGTTGCCGACAAAGAGACTTGTCATTTATGTTTTTCAAAACGTAACTCCCGACGGGTTGGTCACTTGTCAAAAGTGTCAAAGTGTGATAGATTCAGAGATGAACTATCAAGAACACGCCAACTCGAATGATATGGGAATCGACTCGAGAGAGTGATTTTTAACGAAGAGATTTGTTTATTCATATATTTTGAATACACCATTGTGTCACTATCCCCAGTCCGGACACCACAAAGAGATATGGGTGGAAAGCTATAAGATAGTGAAATGGTGAAGTCCGAGAGGAATGCCTTCAAAATAGATGGTGGAACTTAGTTTCGAAACACTGCTTGCTGTAGCATTCCTATGGCATTGCTACAATATTGGCTGCTGGAATTTGTGTTTGGGAGTCACCTTAAGTCTTACACCCTTGCTTCTTTTATATATTCTGTATTCTATTTTGAATTGCCTTAAAATTAAAGAAAAGTCTTCAAAATCGCCATCTGAAATCATCTCTTTCATTGGACTCTAATCTAACTATGGCTACAATCCCTGTGGACGATAATTCGTTACTTGTACCACTTTATTACTTGGAAAGATGACGTTGGGCCATATTGTATACTTGCTTTTTGGCCCAATTTCATTAAGTCTAAAGGTGTGAAATATAACCGACCAAATAGTCTGGTAACCGTTCATCTGGACTGTATGCACATGTGCATACAAATAAATAATTGAAGTTGTTTCTTGGTGTTATGCACTTGTGCATGTTATGCACATGTGTATACTAGAAAAATTGTTTAAAATTTACTTGTATACATATGTGCATATCGTTCAGATGAACAATTACGAGTGTGTTTCTCAGTTATATATATAGTGACATTCAAGTGAGAACTTAGTAATTTGTGATAAACGTGAGATCCATCCCAATAACAAGTTAAGGGATACCAAAGGGACTTCGACTTAGCGCTATCCAAGCCTTTTGCCTCATCGGAGGTCAAGGGTTCAAACCTTACCAATGGTGAGGAAGGTGTGTGAGTTTATTTGTTGCATTTTTCGTGTATAAAATATATTATATACTTCAAAAAGAACAAATCAAGTTAGAAAATTAATAACTTTGGTGATTTTGACTTAAAGTTCTTATTAACGGGCATTTTAGGTATTTTATAAATCTTATTTTTTTTTCCTTTCTCCGACGAACCTTATTTCGGGGAACATCATGTGAACACAAGATATGCAAATTGATACCTAAAAATACCACCACTGTTGGAAAATACATTCAAACAATCCTCATTGTGAGTCTGTGATACCCAAGATACAAATAATATGCATACTGTGATATCCATTGTATACATGTCATACCATTGTGATATCCATTGTATACACGTTAATACCTATTGTTTACAACGTGTTCACAACATCAACGTTGTGATACCCATTGTATACATGTTGATACTCGCCGGTTACAAAGTGTTCTCAACATCAAATGTTAGTTTTGTAATACAAAATGAAATATCGAAAGAGAGAACAAGTTGTTAAATATGGAGGGAGAGAGAGAGTTGTTAAATAATTTAATTAAATACAAAATGGGAATATCAAAGTACTAATTTACCCTCAATTTTACTTTTTTTAAGAAATAACATCAATTATCTTAAATGGTTAGTTCACATTGGATCTCACGATTATCACAAACTATCGAGATTCGTTTGATTAGTCCCCTATATATAGATATAGAGAGAGGTATGATCTTTTGTTAACCAAGAATATGATGTTAACTTTATGAACTTATTAATTGGATCAATAAGATTCATTCATTAGTAGCAGTTACTTCAAATGTTTGATTTAATGGTGAAGAGCGAATAGATTTTAGGTTTAAGTTACTTTTATGGTACTTAATGAGATGTTAAAAAAAATTATGTGTAAGTTTCTTTTATGATATTTAATGAAATGTTACAATTTTTTATGTGTAAGTTTCTTTTATGGTATTTAATGAGATGTTACAATTTTTTATGTGTAGGTTTCTTGTATGATATTTAATGAGATGTTACAAATTATTATTACTTGCACGTTTTTAGGGATCATAATCATATTATCATATTTCAAAATTCTAGAATAATTATGTTAATTTTAACGTGATTAATGGTTAATCAAAGTGAACATATACTGCACTACAAAAATGCAGAGTATCAGCGAGGGAAAATTCTGTCGCTAAAAGGGTAATCCGTCGTTGATCTGTCGTTGATACTCCGTCGGTCAAATGCTTGTAGGTAATGCTATCAGCGACGAATCTGCAAGAGATACTTTCATCGATGGATCAGCGAGGGAAATACCCTATTTTCTTAATTTTCTTGTTTTTTATGTGTTATATATACACATTTTTATATGTAGGTATCGTATGTATACGTGTTTGGTTTTATTGGGCCTTAACCCATTTAACTATGTTTTGTTCGGTTTTATTGGGCCTTAATATATTTACCGGGCTTTATTGAGTTTATCGGGCTTTAATGGGCTTTATTCGGTTTAGTGGGCCTTAATGAGCTTTATTCAATTTTATTGAGCCTAATCGGCTTTATTAATTAATTTTTGTAATATTCTAATAAATAATAAATAATAGGAAATTTAGTAATCAATAATTAAAAATTAAGTAATTAAATTAAATTTGTAGCTATAAAATAAAAAAATGGTGAAAATCAGATTTTCTCGCTGATCCGTCACTGAACAACGAGGGAATCTGATTTTTGCCAATTCCCTCGCTGATCCCTCGCTGATTAGCGAGGGATCAGCGAGGGAATTTGGTAAAAAGTTGATCCCTCGTAGATGAGCGAGGGAAATGCCAAAAAACTCATTCCCTCGTAGATTCTTCGAAGTTCAGCGAGGGATCAACGAGAGATTGAGTTTTTGGACAATCCCTCGTTGATCCATCGCTGATCTGCGAGGGATTTTTTTCCCTCGCTGATGTTCGTCGCTGATACCTGGTTTTCTAGTAGTGTTGCAGGTTCATATGTAAAATGTTCCCAAAACACACTTTGTTCACCATATTAATTTGAATTGCGTTAATAGATGATTCTTATAGGTCTTCATAAGAATGTGTTCATAACCATAAGGTCTTCGTAAGAATGTGCTCATAGGTGTTCATAACCACAAGACATTCATAAAATTGTGTTCATAAGATTGTGTTCAAAACCATATAGTGTTCAATAAAGATTATTCGTAGGTGTTCATATGCCATGATCTTTTCCACCAATACCCCTAGAATGTTTACCAATTTTTATTTCTGTTAAGTTTTCCATTTTGTTACAAATATGTCATGATTAATAAAATATATCCATTGATTTTAAGGATTAAGAGCTAAGATTTGTTCTCATACTTAATACCAATAATTGGGTTAACAAAAAAATCATCCAAAGATACAGATATTGTTACTATGTCTCAATTCTCAAGACCTTGTCTCTGAATGAGATATATTGGGTACGTACGTTTCTGTTATTAAGTACTATTATTAAATATCGTTTATGGAATTTCGTTAGTATCATTTCCACAAATTTTCGTTGTATGTCTTTACATTATGGTAAAAGTATTGTGTAATGGCAAGGTTTGAATAAGAAAGTTTATAGCTGATGGATATATCTCACCAACTGAGTAACAAGTGAAAAACTGATGATCTTTTTATAATGTATAGGTCTAAAAAATATTAATCAATCATTCAAATTCTAAATGATTTCAGTATTAGAAACTAAAGCATCTGAGTTATTAGAAGAAACAATTGAAACCACGAAATTTGTTCCAAAAGGATCGAAGAGTATAATGCTTAACGACAATTCACAATACAGTACACGGAATATTAAGATATAATTGACTTTAATACATGTGGTAACGACATATACAACACTAGCCGATAAAAAGGTACATGTTCCTAGAGTCGCAATGCCGTTTCCAGAAACTGCATACGAAAACAGATAAAGATCGTATGCCGTGTTGCTAGAATTCTCAATAAAAGAAACCCCTACGGGCAGGTTTCCTCTTAGGATAATCCAAAATCACTATCCCACCATATGTCTTGGCTGCCTCATAAGAATCCACCACCATACACCTAGGGCAACATACACTTGTCGTCGGACCACATACGCTTGTTCGGGTATATATTGATAATCTAACAACTTATTCGAAGTTTGACTTGAAGCACGTACCGATGATGATGACAGCGGCTTGGAGTGAACTTGTGCCCACTAAATAAAGACGCATATTATTTTGTAAACAGAATAGTATCATACATACACGGAAAGTTGAGTGTGCCTATTGGAACTTGTATCATCCATAATGCATCTTTGATATACTGTTCATATATTTTTTTCCTGTAATCTTGAAATCATGAACCATTAATAAACTGTGCTAACCGCCATGTGCATATTGGAATATTAGTCTATATATCCACCAAAAACATAAAGTGAAACTTTCATGGGTTTTCTTCGTTTGTTAAATCCAATATACATACATACAAGAATATATATATATATATATATATATATATATATATGATATTCAATAGATTTTGTAATTTAGAGATAATGGTTGGATAATAATGAGCAGACTTTATTTGGTTTAAAGATAATTAACATGTTTATTTAATTTAGGGATAATGGGTTGGGTGGCTGGAGATTAAAGTCCGTTTACCGAACACCCTTACGATACAATGGTACGTGTTACCAAGTCACATTACTTTAACCAATATGGCAAGGACCAAAAATCTTATCCGGTAAAAGCGAAGACAAGGACCGAGAGTCTTACACGGTAAGTTAAGTGAAAGCGACGACGCTTACCATGATTAGCACTTTCCGGGTAAATTGGTGCACATGATACTGTCTTGGTTAACTAGAATCTTACTCGGTAAGTAAGTGATGAAGTTGAATTTTGTCGGTAAGCCGGTAATTAAGCACTTGCAAAATATGATAGGAATACTTCATTTACTATTAGTTTGTTTAATTAGTGTGTATATATATTCAATGGTCGTCTAAACCTAATATATGGTAATTACTTTTATGCGTACCCTCTCTGCAACCTTATGAAACTTATATGTCAAGATCCTGCGCAGCTTATAGGACTCCATCCAACTACCCAGCAAGACCTTGTCATAAAAAGAACGACATAAACTACAAAACATAGAAAAAGCTTCGTATTCCGGTGTATATAGTTGTAGTTGTCAAGCATATTTCGTTCATTTAGAAAGCTACATTAATGCATCGACACCAATCTTGCAAGCACAATTTTCAACTTAGAATAAGGGTATACAAGGAATCACAAACTTCAGTACAGAAAGATTAGTTCTACTGGCTCTTTTCATATCAAGAACTTTTGTTTGGGATCAGTGCTTGCAGCTTATGTGATCGAAGGTTGAACCACGGACGGACCCAGAAAATTTTTCAAACTGTGGCACCATATAATTAATATAGTATAATATACATCTAAAAATAATTACAAAAAATATGGTTTTTATAGTACCGTACCGATAAACAACTCCTAAAATTCTACACTATTACTTATTTACTGGGTAAGATTTTAGTCCACCAAAACAACATTAACGTACTTCTTCGTAGGTTGCTAGTTCGAGTCTCTTCAGAGTCATTGGAGATTTTACCGGCTATTATCTTGGAGGCCCATGAGATCAGCCGAGGTACGCGTAATCCAGCTTAGACACGCATAGTTAAAAAAAATATTTTGTAGCGAATCTCCACTTTATAGCATAACATTCTCCATGCTATGAACACCTTCACAATGCTTCATCCTTAATGATCCAACATATCTGCCTCCATGTTGTAGTCTTTCATGTTGCCACACTTACATTTCCATTTTGTAAGCATTTCACGGCTTTCTTTGTTGTTACAAAGTGTACATTGCATTTAATCAAGAAACCTCAAGTTTCATTCAAGGGAACTTATTGCAGAAGCGATTTCACAACCATAATTAATAAAGGGAGGCATGGCACGCAGATAATATTTCGATTTACACCATCAATATATAGGTTATAAGTTACATATATATATATTCTACATGAAGAAATCAACTTTGATAAATTCAGTGGTCACAACTGTTGTGTACACCTGGAATTGAAACCTTGACAAATGGGATATTCCATTATATCCCCCAAGACCTCAACCACTACACCACAACTCTTGGCTTAACAATAAATGGTGGGGTTTCTATGTAAAATGCAACGTCTATGTGGCCGAGGCCACGGATCGCGGAGAGGGTTCACAACTTTCTTTTTATTGAATTTTTTAGAGCAATAGATAATTACCAATTAAATAGATTTGATATTTATTTAGTAATTATAATCAAGCAAGGATTAAATTTTAGCAGCCTTTATTTTCAAAATCATTAAGATTTAAGTAAAGCAAGGATTCAATTTTAGCAACTTCTATTTTTTAAATTAATAAGATTTAAATAAAAAAATGTTTTCTAATTAAATCGTATCAGTTGGAGACTTAGGGTTGTTTCCATCAAGTTATTGATATATTAAGTTGTGTCTAAGCATTAATTTATCTCAGTAAATTAAATTAAATTGTTATTTGATTTTTTCTGAACAATAAAAATTGTCATTTGAACCTTATGTGTATGCAAGTTTTGGATGAAAATTACTATTTGATAAATACTTGATATTTACAATAAAAATTAAAATAATATGAATTATTTACTATGACATAAATAATATGAATTTAACTAGTTCATAACATAATATTTAATAACTTCTAATATATTTAAAGCAATAAAGTATTATTGTTTGATTACAATTTCTAATTTACGCACGTTGCTAAAATATTTTTTCTAAAGAGACGTATAATTAAAAATTGTAGGAAAGGGGTAATTTCGAAAAAATATGTTAAGTTAATGCATTAAGATAGTATAAGTTAACTTAACAATGTTAAGTCAATCTCTTAGTATTAAGTTAAAATCAGACATCTTAATATATAACTTAATCAATTAAACTAACTGTCCAACTCCAACTACTATCTCTATTATTGGGGTTCAAGTAACGATTTATTAGATATTAGATTAGATTTGGCGGTTAGGGATGCTCAAAAAACCAAGCAAGCCGGTCAACCCAACCTGAAAAAACTCAATCCAAGATAACTTGATACACAGTTGATACAAAATTAGGCCAAACCACATCTATTGGAATTGAGTTAAGGTAATTTGAATCCAACCCGAATGTCTTTCTATATTATACATTTAATATGATTGTTAAGTCTATGATTAACATAAGTATATTAGATATTAGACCAATCCGTAATTAGTTATATTCAAAATTATATTACAATTTCAATAATAATTTTACTTTCTTATTTGCATGAAACTTTAACTTTGTTTTTTAGTTTACTAATCTTTTTGTATGTCCTCATTTTCATTTTACTTCGTTTAGATTGGAAATGATGTACCAAAGGTTCAACCGGACTAATCCAATCTGCATGGTTTGGGTTGGCTTGGGCTGTAGTTTTGCTCAAGTTGGATTGAGTTGAGATTTTTAAAATTGCAAAAATTAGGTTGAGTTGTCCAAATGTCTTCAACCCAGTTAAACTAATGCATGTGCACTCCTACTGGTGTTTATCTGATCACATATCTAATATAAATATGAATGTAGTCTTTGAGAAAAATATACTGAAAACAATTGAATCCCTTGTTCTTTCTTCTACTATTCTACATTTCTACGTTTCTGACTGAAGTTTGTCATTCTGAAAAATATGCAGAAAACAATTGAATCCTTTGTCAACGGCTGAAGTTTGTCATTCTGCTATGCATTATACTCAATTTCGTTCACCTTGTGAACATTTTGTTTCTACCCCCTTCTTTATATTGAATATATCATAGATGATCAATTCAACTATGGCAATATATATTATGGGTTTTTTCGGTTTGCATTGCGGTTTTCAATTTATGGTTAATAAAGTTTTGATCTTTATTAACAAATCTTCAGTCTTATTAATAAGGTTTTGATCTTTATTATAGAAGTTTGTTTTATTAAACCGTGATAGGACAAAACCTATTATCAACACCAGATTACACCCCTAAATCCAAAGCAGCCCCAACGCTAACTAACCAAGCATGATTTTGACAACGGTTGACAACACTACAACTAGTGCAGCTGTACAACCTCCATTTCCGCTCTCAATGCTTGACAAAGTAGTTGTGACTGGTGTCAGTGCTCGACAAAGATGTTGTTGCCCACATTGGAGAGTGTTGTAGCGTACATAAAAAGGAGCAACACTTGGCAACAAGTTTTTCTATCCCAACTAGAATAAAGAAAACGTTTTCATCTTTTGTAATGAATTCAAAACATACAAATTTCAATAAAAATAATCATCATATAAACATTAACATACAATTCTATATAATCCTGATCTAAGGTTACATAAGCAGCTCTAATCACACAATAGAAGCCTTAACTATAATCTCACCAATAACGATTCAAATAAAACGAGATAGACTTGGTTTCTTGAAAATTCCCTTTTAAATAAAGATTAAATCTTTATAGTGACGGGGTTGAATTGGAAAACTACAAACTTAAATTTTGAGTATCCATCGATATCGACAAGAGCCTACAAACTTAAAACTCCAAAATTGTTCTAGTCATCATATAAAAAACAAGAGTAGTAGGAAAAGTGTTCCAACAACCCTAAAAAATTAGGGTTTCGTCCGAAGGGAGGAAAGAGAGAGAAGAGAAAACTCCGAGTAGAAAAATTTTCTATAAATTTTTTTTATGATTTTCAATGATAAACGCTCATTTTTATAGGCAAGGATACATTAATTTTGACCGTTTAGGGGCCTCACGACCGTACTCTCTTTTTGAAGCATTTGGACTTCTAAACCACTTAAACAAGGGCTCTGTAGGTTTGCAGCCCTCTGGATTCGATGGCTAAAAATTCCTTATCTCGTGCGAGTTGATTGTTGTTACACTTTGGAAGCGAAAATACAAACAAGCATCAGTATTTTCTGAAAACCTTTTTACTCCCTCTAGGTTTTCATCTACACATGGCAAAGTCTATACAATCAAAACACAGATACTCAAAGTACTACCCTGGGTTCGAATTCAAACACTGCCAAAGCCCTTGTGACCATGGGGGTTCATCTACGATGACTCCAAGCCATTCATTCATGGTCGCGCAGGAGATTAGTCAGTGCACATAAGCTAGCTGGAAACCAACGATTACCCAAAAAAAAGATACTCAAAAATATATAGGACATAATTGACTTGAATACACATGGAAGCAACATGATGCCAGTGGATAACAAGGTACACACCATTTTTATCATATTACCATACATAAACCAAATACGAAAATACATGATACCAGTGGATAACAAGGTACACACCATTTTTGACATATACCATACATAAACCAGATGCGAAAATATGTGAAGATGGATGACATGTGAATGGAATTACCCATAAAGGAGACCGTTACGGAAGATCTTCCTTTTGGGGTATTCCACTATCACACTCCCACCATACCTCTTTGTTGCCTCATGGTTGCTAATAACCCTCTCAATCCTTGTGATTGGGAGCGGACTGACATACACTTGTTGTCGAACAACGTAAACTCGTTCAGGTTGATATTGATGGTGAAACAGCTTGTCCGGAATTTGATTGCATGGAGCACTTAGCATTGATGACGAAGGCTTAATTTTGGACTTGTACCCACCCGATAAATCATCAAGGAGAGCAAAAGCATCAGCTCCAATCTTGGAAAGCTCAGCTTTTGATCTAGAATAAGACGACATATATAGTGAATTGAAGTTGTTTGTTGAAGTGAATGAGATACAAAGGGATGTCTTGTTGTATTTGCTTATGGTGAGTTATGAGGGATCGTATATCTTTATATAGAAAGTTGGATGCAACTATCCCAAATCAACAATTTTCGTTCAATTTTCAATCACGTTTAAAATATAACACATTACTAAGGTTAAACCCTTTTCATGTTCCACAAGTTGGAACCAAATAAAAACAAATAGTGTTTAGCAAATTGAATAATATCTAGCAGGAAAATGCATACACCAAAAAGTGAAATGAGCATATCATTACTTTAATTCATATCATGGGGCCGGAGGCATCAGGGATCGCAATTCTCATCCCTGCTTTCCAATCCTATCCCCATCCTCGTCCCCGCTTGAAAATAAGATTTCATCCCAATTCCCATTCCCATTAGGGAATCGAGGATTTTTTTTCCCGTCTATATAATATAAGTTTTTATGTAATGTTTATATATATATATATATATATATATATATATTTATATATATATACCAATTTACGTTTTAACTACATATAATGCTAAAAATGTTAATTACCCAAATTTTAATTGTTGCATTTCTATAAGGTTAACATAAAAAAATGTAGTTCAAACAAAAATATATTAATTATAGTCCCTAATCATTGAAGTTTTATACGATCACACCGTTATATCAATGAAAGTCTCCCATGAACAACCAAATCAATAGTTTAACTTTTTTACAAGTTTTCATCATTAAAGATTGATTTAGATTTATACATTGCATATACTCATTGGATTTCTCACTATATTATTATGATTAATACATGTATGTGTATATATATAGATATACATATATATATATAGTTAATACTCGTGCCAGGTTCAGGATCGGGGATGAACCCTAGTTTATAAATTCGGGGATTCTCATCCCCATCCTTGATCAACTCGGGGATGCCCCGATCAAAATCGGGGTCCGATATCGGATTCCCCATCGGATGCGGGGTTTTTGCCATCCCTTATACTTTATAGTTTAGTGAATAATGTGTGACTTTTGCCATTTCAATATAGACTCTAATTTAACTTGATTAATCATAATTTGTCATTTCAAAATGAGGTGCATTGATGTATAATTTGGAATTGATAAATTGTAAGAAAAATCCTCTGATGCACAAGACATATCTTAGTAGATCTAAACAATATAAACATCTACCCTACCTGCAAGAATTTTTCAACATGTTTACAATTCTTAATATAAATTAAATAAATATGTGTGTGTGAATATATATATATATATATATATGTATATGTATATATTAGTTGTGTACCCGTACAATGCGGCGGGAGCCGTGAATTTTAACGATTTTGAAGTTTCACTGGTTTTATTAGAGAAGATTTAACGATGATATAAGTTACACTTGGCCTTTACATATTAATACAATTTGAATAAATAAGACTTATGGTTCCAATTACAGTCTATCGATGAAAAAAATTGCATGACAGTTAAAATTCAATATATTTAAAATACAACATACTTAAATGACTTCACAATGTGTTCGATTTACACCAAGAACAAAGAATCAAGAGATCGAGAGTTTTAGAGAAATTGAATGAGAGATGAATGAAAAAATTTTAATAACTAATGGTGAATATCAGTTTGAATCTCACCTTAAGGGATGGTGAGAAAACATAGAGGTATGAGAGGGTGAAGGCATGAGTGAAATTAAGGTGTCAAAGGTATCTTGGAAACTTGAAAAGAAAAATTAATAATGTGCATTGGTAACTTGTACTATATGTTATTTTAATCGTAGATTAAGAGATTTTAAGACTGAATGCATAAACTAGTAGTACTTTGTGTATTAAAAATTGTTTCTAAGACTTTTGATAAATTTGGTTTATAAAGTAGTATTAGATGATTTAAATTAAATCACTTATATTCAAATAATCAAACCATCTAACATACGTCTTATATAACATTAATATAAGATGTGAATCAACATGTGCCTATAGAAAAAGATTTCGATAATAAATAAAACAAACGGAATAAGATTCGATTTTGAGACATTTTGGGCTCGAATATTGTTTTGCATGTTTTTCAACAGAAACCGGAGATGGGAAACGAATTGTTTTCTTTCTTGACTTTTCAACTTTACTGTCCGTCCAATTTTTGGGAAGTAAACTTAATGTACAGTATCGTTTACAAATGACACTATTTAAATTTAATATGTAAGGTCGTGAAACCGTGGAAATTAGACCAATTACGGAAATTGTTTGCCTAAAATAGCATAAGAATGAAAAAAAAACCCTCTAAATCATGTGATTTAATCGTTAAAGGATGTAAATTTAGGTTTCTTTGATTTTAAGTTTTGGGATAAACCGTAAATTTAAATGGATATGTTATAGTTTATATAGACATACAAGTAAGTTAATAACATGTAGTTACTTTGCACATGTGTGGATTGTCGACAATTCTTCATTACATATTGAAAATTACGGGTTTTTGAAATTGATGCGTTTTCCATGATATTTCAATATTTTCGTTATTTTATACACAATTTGCTGGTTGTTCCATCTATTATGCATCATAACCATCCATCAAGAGAGGTATATATGTTAGTTTGGATTTGTCTTAATTAGTTCTTGATTTTGTAGGAAGGAGGATGTGCTTTCTTTTATTTTGCATCATATCCACCAATTAATTAATTCCATAAGGATGTTTGGTCCATAATTATAATTAAACGCTATTTCATATAGTTAAACCAATGTAACATTACGATTCCGAACCATTAATTACCTTAATATACCACTGAAGTGATCAGGGTTTGAGTACAACCAAAGTTCGTGCTTGCTACAACAAATTAATTGATTCTTCACTATTTGTACTGTAACAATCCGTAAATTACTACAGGGCCTTTGGTCTAGCGGTATGTAAGTCTTTGACCTCCTAGGAGGTCAGGAGTTCAAACCTCACAAAGGTGAGGAGGGTGTGTGAGTTTATTTGTTCTGTTTTCCGTATATAAAATATCATATACTTCAAAGAAAAACAACCCGGAAATTCACATAATATATAACATATGATTTACATATATCAAAATATAATTAGTTTACATATTGATTCCTAGACTTACAAAACTATACAACGGAATAAAACCACTACAAACTTCTTGCTTTAAATAGAACTTCATAAAAAAGGTTCCCATGACGAGGATATCAAAAGCAAACTTCACAAATTTTCCTAACAAGCTTCAGACATAGCAATTCACATATGATGATATCATGTTTTTCCCTTTTCTTTTTATTTGAGTCTATAAGATGTCATATAAGGTCTACTGAGGAAATCTCTGAAAGTTTCATAATCCAATAGAAAATAGTTAATATAATACATTTAAATCTATTAGTCAAAAGTTAGCATTATGGCTCAACATCCCTACCAGGTAACTTGCCACAACAATCGCTACTAATCAATCACACACCCAGATAAGGTTGCAATTAATATTTGTTGTTGCGCACCACAAGAAACGAATTCGTTGGTAATATATATATATATATATATATATATATATATATATATATGAGGGCCCATTCAAGGGAGAACTGATTAGTTTATGGTAACCGTGAGATCCAATCTCAACCACAAACCAATAGATAAATTAGAAAATTTATAATTTTAGTAATTTTTAATTAAAATTTTAATACAAGGACATTTTAGGTATTTTCTCTCCTCTCTTCTCTCTCCGTCCCCGTCTTCCAGCCTCCGTCCACCGTCCTCCGATGATACCACAGTGTGATACTCAAGCACATATAAGATGCATTGTGATACCACTGTATTACATATCCGATTGACCGCACAAATGACCACAGTGTGATACCCAATCACATATATGATGCATTGTGATACCATTGAGGTATCACCGGAGGATGGTGGCCGGAGGCCTGAGGACGGTGGCCGGGAGACGGAGAGAGAAGAGAGGAGATAGGAGAGAGGAGAGAAAATACCTAAAATGTTCTTGCATTAAAATTTTAATTAAAAATTACCAAAATTATAAATTTCCTAATTTATCTATTGATTTGTGGTTTAGATTGGATCTTATAATTATCACAAACTAATTAGTTCTTATTTGATTAGGCCTATATATCTATATATATATATATATATATAGAGAGAGAGAGAGAGAGAGGGGGGGAGAGAGAGAGAGAAATTTTCATTTGCAAACTCATCTTTTTTGGTGAACATGAGGACCAATCTCAGTCCTCGATTTTAGTTGATCCAACAACTCACATTAAATAGAGTTTTTAATTAATATTATCAATTATGATGATTAGAGGTAAAAAAAAAAGGAGTTAATTTCAACCTATGCCTACCTTTTTTGACTTTTTATTTTCTTTTTTAATTTAAAAACTTTTACCCCCATAAAGTTCAAAATAAATGATCTTAAAAATTATTGATATTTTAATCAAACAAATTACAATAAAAAATTGGGAATTTCATGTTCTTCAATATAACATCCATCTAAGATATAGTTTTTTTTCCATTTTAACCGGTTTTTACGTGAAATTGTATATATGTGTTATATTCATTATGAATATTTATTGTAGGAACTCGAATCCTCAATTACACTAGTAATTAATACTAGCAACAAATAAATGAGTGAAAACAATAAGCATTAATACTAATTTAGGTTTTAGAAATACGACAAGTAAACAATGATGAAAATCAAATACTATTTGGGGAAACTGTCATAATCAAATGTATTTCAAAGGTTTTAGGGAATAAGCGATTACACCAAGACATACCGTACTGTGTGAAGTAAATCTCTCTAAAACAATTCCTCTCAAGTACAAACTTTCTCTCACAAATTTTGCTAAAAAATATGTCTTCAAGTTGTGATGATAAACCTGGAGAAATCACCTATATATAGACAATTATAGAAAAGTCAAAGCATCATCTAATCAATGATCTCCACGTGTAAAGGTAGAAGTAACTGTTTTTGCACACGTGTTGAAAGGATACAGGGCCACTTGTACAAGAGAGATTGGCTAGGAACCAATAGGTTGACAAAGGAAGCTGAGACCTAGAGGCTCTGCATGTACTATGCAGAGGCTCTGTGTCCAAGACTCGAGCTCTACACCCTGAATACTTAGAAACTTGGCGTGCTACTTCAATCTTGATTTGCTCTGTATTCAAGCTCTGATTCCGAGCTCTAGTTCCCAACCACTTCTAGACAACAAGTCTTCTTGACTTTGGACTTGAAGATTTTTACTTACACTTTTACAATACTAACATTCTCCCCCCAAGTGTAATAAAAAGACACTACAAAAAGTAATTCTAGTCTAGAAAGCAAGAAGCCAACATGATCCTCTGTTAATGTAATTCATTGAGAAAAAAATACAAAGTACATTTGAAGCTTTAAATGTGCTGAAGTTTCATGAACCTCCGAAGAAGGTCAAGGAAATCTAACAGACTATCAATTGTTCTAATCAGCTCTGCTTCAGCTTCTCTTGATGTTGGATCATGATCTCCCTTCTGTATTACCTTATCTCTGACCTAGAGTAAAGTTGCAGACGAATACTTGTATTTTTTTAGGCGCAGAAAAAGACTTAATCTTTAAGCTCGTTTCTGTAGACGAACCCCAGCTCTGACTCGACAAGAACAGATCCTGAAGGGATATCTTGAATGTCTTATGGATGTTCATTGGGCGTTGTGATAGACAGTTGATCTTGATCCACACCAAGCTCGAACGCGATTTGAAAATCCACCTTGCTTCTGTACTCTATTAGATCGCTCATCGTTCGCCTTATTGTCTAGTTTGCTATCGAGTACTTTAGACCTCTGTCCCTCCTTTGATCTATATGGAAGTACAAAGTTTTGAGGTCATATGGATTCAAATTTTGAAGATCACAATCTGTAAACACACTAATCTGGCCCATAAATCTCTCCACCGTGTATTCCGAGAAGACGATTTGATTGTAGACGAAGGTCCCCCTCTTGATATCCAGCACCTGTTTAATTCCATCATTTGAGTATACTTCATGCCGAGGCAATGTATATTGCTTAAAGAACCTCTGCCTTATATGTTCTTGGAGTTCTAGATGCAGACTTGACTTCTTGAAGACTCTTTCCTCCCGTTCTTAGTATAAGAATTGATAGATCTTCTCATTAGAGACAAGATCTACAGGCTCTTTTTCTCTTGGGATTGGTCTTCTCATTGCATCCATTTGCTCTATAATCTCTCTTACTCTATCTTGAGGAGGAACAAAGTTGGATGGTCTGGCGCAAAGGTCTGGATGAGTGTCTGGAGCTTGAGCAGTTTGATGTAGAGTGAAGATAGGCTCTTTTGATGCAGAGGTGGAAGTTGGCTTTTGTCTTTTAATTAGAGGAATGTCATCCTCAGACGCTGAATCTTCATGAACGTTTGACCACCACCTCTTTAAAATGAAATCGATGAACTTTGTCTTGCTGTTTGGGGGAGACCTCTCTTACCTCCATATCTTCACTAAAGATAGACTCAGAGGCAGAAGTGCCCTCTAGGTGAGATCTTTGTGAAGTGCCTGTTGGCTCTAGATTTGATCTTTGATTATGCATGGAGTTAAGGGGTACAGTTGGTATAGCGAATTCCGCCGTGTCTTCTCCCCCTTTTGATGATCATCGGGACTAGAGGCAATCGGATCCCTGGGTCATCAAATTTCTTCTTTTTGAATAATAAAGAGTTATTGTATACACGTGAACATATATATATATATATATATATTCATGATGAATGTTAAAATGAAAATGTATATTAATGATAAATATCATAGTGATGTATGAATATTGAAGATTTGTTGAATACACATGAAAATATATAATTATTTATGAT
>NC_037538.1:15251096-15253288 GCF_001531365.2 Cynara cardunculus var. scolymus | reverse complement strand
AAAAAAAAAAAAAAACTATATCGGGATAGATGTCAAATCGAATAAAATGAAATGCTCAATTTTTTGATGTAATTTGTTTGATTAAAATATTAATTATTTTTAAGATAATTTAGTTTAAAAATTAAAGGGGTAAAATAATTAACTAAAAAAAAACTAAAAAGTCAAATATGATAGACGTAAATCATAACTTCCATATTTTGTCTTTAATCACTTCTCAATTAATTTTTTTTATGTTTTTACCATTGATTAGTTATCTAAATTTTAATCAATGGCTGAGATAGGTACTCATGTTCACAAAAAATATGAGCTTGTGTTTGAACCCATCCTATAATATATATACATATATATAGGCGAAAGATCATGTGAATGAGAGTTAAGGTGACAAGTATAAGAAAAGATCTTTACCCATTGATCACCTTTAATCTCAGACTCACCATGAATCGTGTTTGATATGAGGATTGATCTGATACATCTCGGTGCATCTTATCCTAATGTGCATCCAATGGTGGAAATCATTTTTTATGTTTTTCACCTTAACTCTTCTTCTCACGAGAACTCAAACATATATATATATATATATATATATATATATATATATATATATATATATATATATAGGGCCAAGATCAAATGTAAACTCTTGCTTTTGTGTTAACCTTGTTATCTAATCTTGGCCATCCAAAATTGTAATCAATGGCTGTAAATTAATCAATAAAAAGATTTAATTTTTAAAATTTCAATGTCAATTAAGACTAATGAACAAAGATGAAGAGGGTATTTTGGGAAGAAAAGTACAAAAAAATAGGCGCGGGTATCACCAAATCAACAGTTACAAAAAACCTTTACCAAAAAAACGTCGCTCATCACTTCTAATAACGTGGCTGAAAATCAGGTTCATCATCTTCACAAAGAAATGGCTGATTTTGGAGGATTTCCCGTTAATCAGCATCAAAGAAGAGGTATGTCAACAAAAATTAGGGTTTTATCGTCGTTTTATTAGTATTCTGTTTCATTGACATCAGATTTTTACGCTTAAGGGAGGAAGAAAAGCGAAAGAATAATGATTAAAACTTACTTCTCAAACTTCAAGAACACCATCGACAACCCAGTTGATGTCGATGCAGAGGCTGACTTAGAACGAACAAATGCTCTATCAAGTAATGAACAAGGCTCGAGTAAAGGCAAAGGTTTGTAATTCCTAAATATGCTCAAGTTTGTTCAATACTAATTTTAAGTTTATAGGGTGTATTTTTCAAAAAATTTTACATATAGTGATCATATCTGGAAAAGTCAGTTTGTAGTTTCCAAGTCATTTTTGGCTATAAATGGAAACTTGAAGTATCATCCAGCCATATTTACAAGTTGTTCGAATGCTTCAAAACTTGGATGAAACTAAATTAACATAGAGATAAGAAATCCACAGTTACTTATGAAGCATACTCACAATCGAGGAATAACAAATTCTGTTTGTGTGACTGATCCCTTAGTTGTGACAGTGCCTTTTCCTACATCCAAACCTAGATGTTTCATTGCCTTCATCTACACCAGCAATCCAAGTGTATTAGTCTACTTTCTGTATCCATAGGAACTATAATAATTAATTAAGTCAAGATACCCTTCAAATTTTTGGAATGATGCCTTTGTTAATGGCTTGTGTGAACACATGAACAAATGATACTTAACCCCCAATTACATGCAGAATTTGTAATTAATCACTCATTCAAAGAATGCACAATTGGTAATTAAGAAATCAGGTTTAGTAATATGTGTGCACACCACAAGATAGGTGTTTTATAAGGTTTACGTTGTTTCATTTACTCAAACGTTCATTCAATTAAGCAATTAGTCTTACATCAATGGGGACATGCCATTGGAAATACGCGTGTGTGTCTGTGCTTAGATCGAAACAAATGTTCATAGCTTGTTCACGTTGTTTCATCGATGGCCCGTGTATGAACACGTTGACGACGGACATATGAACATATCATAATTCATGTTCATATTGTTGGTCTATTTATATGGATGTGAGAATATGTTAATTTGGGGGACATATATGGATGTGAGTAAGTGGGCAAAAACATCCACACACAGCACCATAAAAATGCACATAATCTAATGGATGTTCACATCATGCTCAAATTTGTTCATGACAAATGCACATATGAACAATTATGTTCATATCAAATGGTAGA
>NC_037538.1:15246574-15250616 GCF_001531365.2 Cynara cardunculus var. scolymus | reverse complement strand
TCATAGCTTGTTCACGTTGTTTCATCGATGGCCCGTGTATGAACACGTTGACAACGGACATATGAACATATCATAATGCATGTTCATATCGTGTTCATATTTATTAATTCAGTCCGACATATGAACATTTATGTTCATATCAAATGGTAGAACCAACATATAAGTTGTCATAGTGTAAGGATCAACATATAAGTTCGGGTGTAAATGGAAACTTTCTTTGCAAACCACTCCGTGGACGCGCTACCTAGTACCCTTGACAACCCTCTTTATATCAACCAGGAAAACAAAACTAAGAGAAGTAACTCGTCGTAAATTTAGATCAAACTAAAAACTTGAAGTATCATCCAGCCATATTTACAGGTTGGTTGAATGCTTCAAAACTTGGATGAAACTAGACTAACATAGAGAGAAGGAATCCACAGGTAATTACGATGCGTACTCACAATCGAGTAATAAAAAATTCTGTTTGTGTGACTGATCATTCAGTTTTGACAGTCCCTTTTGCTACATCCAAACCTATATGTTTTAAGTGCCTTAATCTGCACCAGCAATCCAATCATATTAGCCAACTTAATATATCCATGGGAAATATAATAATTATTTAAGTCAATATACTCATCAAATTCTTGGAATGCTGTCCTTGTTACTGACTTGTGTGAACACATAAACATATGATATTAAACCCCCAATTACATGCACAATTTGTAATTGAAATTAACATAAAGGGAAGGAATTCATAGGTACTTTGGATGAAACTAAATTAACATAGAGAGATGGAATCCGCAGGTACTTATGATGCATACTCACAATCGCGTAATATCAAAGTCTGTTTGTGTGACTGATCCTTCAGTTGTGACAGTTCAATTGGCTACATCCAAACCTAGATGTTTTTAGATCAAACTAAAAACTTGAAGTATCATCCAGCCATATTTACACGTTGGTTGAATGCTTCAAAACTTGGATGAAACTAAGTTAACATAGAGAGAAGAAATCCACAGGTAATTATGATGCATACTCACAATCGAGCAATAAAAAATTCTGTTTGTGTGACTGATCCTTAAGTTGTTACAATGCCTTTTGCTACATCCAAACCTAGATGTTTCATTGCCTTAATCTGCATCAGCAATCCAAGCGTATTAGTCAACTAGATGCATCCATGGGAAATATAATAATTAATTAAGTCAATATACCCATCTAATTTTTGGAATGCTGTCCTTGTTAATGACTTTTGTGAACACATAAACATATGATATTAAACCCCCCATTACATGCACCATTTGTAATTAATCACTCATTCAAGAATGCACAATTGGTAATTAAGTAATCAAGTTTGTTAATATGTGTGCACACCGTAAGGTAAGTGTTTTATAAGGTTTACGTTGTTTCATATATGTTAATAGCTTGATCACGTTGGTTCATCGTTGGCCGATGTATATGGATGTGAATATATGTTAATTTGAGGGACGTATATGGATGTGAATAAGTGGGCAAAAACATCCACACACAGTACCAAAAAATGCACATAATCTATTTGTTGTTCACATCATGCTCACATAAACACATGATATTAAACCCCCAATTACATGCACAATTTGTAATTAATCACTCATTCAAAGAATGCACAGTTGGTAATTAAGCAATCAGGTTTGTTAATATGTGTGCACACCATAAGGTAAGTGTTTTATAAGGTTTACGTTGTTTCATTTATGTTAATAGCGTGTTCATGATGGTTCATCGTTGGCCGATGTATATGTATGTGAATGTGTGAGCCAAAAAAATCCACAGACAGTACCAAAAAATGCACATATTCTAATGGATGTTCATATCGTTTTCACATTTGTTCATTTCAATGCACATATGAACAATTATGTTCATATCAAAATGGTAGGAGCACAAATGTTCAATCATGTAATCAATTAGACGTACATCAATGGGGACATGCCATTGGAAATCCGCGTGTGTGTCTGTGCTTAGATCAAAACAAATGCACCTTATCACTATGACAACTTATTTTTTGGTTCATGAACATTCAACCCGTATGTGTGTGACACCTATACTGTTAAGTTACGAAATCGATCATATGACACGATATGTGTTTGTAAGTTTGTCATTGGTTTCATGTATATAACATGTCCTAGATCCCTATTCAGATAAAAGTGTTCATAGTGATTCATATTTTTGATAGGTAACACAAAATTAATTTGAATTGTAATAGTCGTATACGTTTTAAATGGTTTTGATTTATATCACTACCTACCATAATACAATATTGTATGTGGTCAAATATGTATTATTGTCAATTTGGTCAAACATATATTATTGTCATTTTGGTCAAATATGTGGTCAAATATGTATTAGTGTCATTTTTTGGTCAGATATGTATTATGTTCATATCTTGTCCATGTTGTTTAATCGATGGCCTGTGTATGAACACGTTGACAACGGTCATATGAACATATTATAATTCATGTTCATATCGTGTTCATATTTGTTAATTTCAGTCCGACATATGAACATTTATGTTCATATCAAATGGTAGACGCACAAATGTTCAATCAAGCAATCAATTAGTCTTACATCAAATGCAGACATGCCATTGGAGATCCGCTTGTGTGTATGTGCACAACACACGTTAATTGTTTTATAATGTGTGTGCACAACACACGGTATTTGTTTTTATTGTCTTTAATGGTGTTTCATAAACATATCATAGATTGTTCACGTTGGCTCATCGTTGGCCCATGTATTAAAACGTTCATAACGATTGCTACCTTATTTTTTGGGGCGACGTCTATCGATGTGAATATATGGGCCAAAAAAGTACACACATTGTACCAAAATGCACATATTAATGTGTTAGTTTATGATCAGTATGGAGTTATGCACACATACATAAACAGAAAAATAAAAAAAATACGCTGTTTTCCATTTCATCTTATACACCATACTGACGTTGGTCCATTTATGTTCATAAATTGTTCAATTTGTTTCATTATTTTGTCCCATTTAATGTTGATGCAGAGGCTGAGGTAGAACGAACACATGGTGTACCAAGTACTGCACAACGGTCGAGAAAAGGCAAAGTTTTGGAAATCCCAAATACGCAGGAACCAACTGGTAAACTTTTATAATGTTGCAATTAATGAACCCTTTTCTTGTTGTTTGATTATTTAAAATTTTTGTTGAACGAATTTATACCTAGGTTCAAGTTTGTTAACGTCCGTTGTCAAGTTTATACGGTGTTTGTTGTTTACAATTTTTTTACATATAGTGTGTAGGGGTCAGACTCACTTAATTAGCTTATGAACATTCAAGCGGTACGTGTGCACAACACACGTTAATTGTTTTATAATGTGTGTGCTCAACACACGGTTCATAGAAGGTTCAAGTTGGTTCATTATTTTTTGGACCATGTATGAAAACGTTCATAACGATTTCTACCTTATTTTGGGGCGACGTCTATCGTTGTGAATATATGGCCTAACGATTAGTATAGTTTAAAAGGAATGTTATTGTTGAGGTATTCCTAAAACAAGCTAAGTAATAGGAGTGTTGTAATCCTTTATGAGTGGATCCGTAACTTGCTGATGCCTAACTAATCAGTAGGATGCATACGTGGTGCAGAATTGACAGTAATGCTACTGCTGAACAAGGAAATATGGACTGCCTTTCTATTTTAAATGTGTCTAACATGAAACAGAAACACTATATTCTGTGGTCCAAAAAGAAAGAAACACTATATTCTACTTATGTCTACGCATCTTGATATTACTAAAAAAAATTTACATTTCTGAGTTGATGTGTTAGTTTATGATCATGATGGAGTTATGCACACACACATAAACAGAAAAAGAAAAAAAAAATATGATTTTTCCATTTCATATTATACACCATACTCACGTTGGTCCAATTATGTTCACACATTGTTCAAGTTTGCTCATTCTTTAGCCCATTTGATGTCTTAGCAGAGGCTGAGGTAGAACGAGCATATGGTGTACCAAGACCAGCACACGCATCGAGTAAAGGCAAAGGTTTGGAAATC
>NC_037538.1:15242989-15245799 GCF_001531365.2 Cynara cardunculus var. scolymus | reverse complement strand
CATTTGATGTCTTAGCAGAGGCTGAGGTAGAACGAGCATATGGTGTACCAAGACCAGCACACGCATCGAGTAAAGGCAAAGGTTTGGAAATCCTAAGTACCCATAAACCCACTGGTAAACTTTTCTAATGTTACAAATAATGAACCCTTTTTTTTTTTTTTTTGTTCAATTATTTAAAGTGTTTGTTAAACAATTTTATAACCAGGTTCAAGTTTGTTCAATTATTATTTTATATGCTGTTTGTTTTTTACAATTTTTTACATATAGTGAGTAAGGATTGATATGAGATCATATCTGGGGGCAAATTCACAAACATGCATACACAAATATGGTAAAAAAGCAGGACAACAGGTTAACTGTTAAAATGTACATACTCCAATATCATGTGAAGTCGATAACATGCACAATTTAAAAATTTTGCGGTTATTTGGCTGCGTATGCAAGAAGGGTCCCCCTGACTTCATTTGCATATGAACATTCAAATCGTACGTGTGCACAACACACGGTAATTGTTTTATAATGTGTGTAAATCAACACATGGTAATTGTTTTATGAGGTTAATGTTGGTTCTTGAACAGAGCATAGCTTGTTCATACATTGTTCAAGTTTGTTCATTCTTTTTGGCCCATATGATGTCGATGCAGATGTTGAGGTAGAACGAACATATGCTGTACCAAATACTGCACAAGGCTCGAGTAAAGGCAAAGTTTTGGAAATCCTAAATACGCAGGAACCAACTGGTAAACCTTTTATAGTTTTGCAATAAATGAACCCTTTTCTTCTTGTTCGATTATTTATAGTTTTTGTTGAACGATTTTATATGTTGTTTGTTTTTTACAATTTTATTCATATAGTGTGTAAGGACAGATATGTGATCATATCTGGGGGCAAATGCACAAACATGTATACCCGGTTTGTTATTATAAATAACAATGTTGATCCTTACACAATAATTTCTTTTGTTTTCAGTTGTTATTGTACATTAAACCCGTACGTGTGCGTGAATTAATGTTTTTAAGTTACACAATCGTTCATATGTCACAATACGTGTTCGTAAGTTTGTCATTGGTTTCACAAGTATAACATGCACCCGATCCTTATTCACATATATGTTATCAGAGTGCTTCATCTTGGTGATAGGTAAAATACAAAATTAAGATGAATTGTAATACTCGTCTACGTTTTAAGTGTGTAGGATTTTAATTTATATAACTATCTACATGATGCATTGATTTATGTGTACGATTATTATAAATCACAATAATTTTGTCCAAGTTTGGTCATTTTTTGGACCATATATGAACACAATTTATCTGCGTCTACCTTAGTTTTGCGGGACAACAACGGATGTGATTGTAATTACCAAAAAACGCACACGTAGTACCAAACGGCACATCTGTTAATTTATGTTTCACAATCTGATAATGTAAACCAACATGAACGTGTGTGCGAACCTATGTTAGTACGTTACATAAGTGTTGATATAGGAATATCTCTGTTCGTAGAATAACAACGGTTATATTCAACCTGATATATGTATTAAGTTGTTGGCTGGAGGTGCATATATACTTTATTGTCTTCATACAYGTTCACATTTGTTCTTAATCCCTTGTKSTTATCGATATGAAACCTTGTGGTTATTGACGCAGAGTTAAAAGTCACCAAACCAATCGTTCAACGAACTAGGAAGCAAGCCGCACGAGTTGGRAAGGTGCCGGAAAGGTCGGGCAATCAAGTAGACAAAGTACCATTACCGCAAGGTAATTAATATCCTTAAATAACTTCTTCAAAAGTTTGATGATGTTTGATATTTAATAGCTCTTTCCGCCGCTCACCTCACATGTTCACATCGTTTCATATTACCAAATCCTTTTTAGTTTCTTAAGTTGATGTGTAGGGTGTGATCATGATGCATTTATGCACCCACACATACACAGAAACAGAAATAAGATATGATGTTTCAGTTCATCTTATACACCTTGGTCACAATTTATAATTAATGTGCATAACTTGTTCAATTTGGGTAAGTTTTTTTAAACATCGAAAGATTGTGTTGATGTTTAAACTGATTACGCACTTCAACTGTTTTGGTCAACTAATTCATAAAGCGACCACAAATTGTCTATTGTATATATATAATTACTTGATTATGTATAACGTAATAAAATATTTACCGCTAACAAAAGCGCACATTTAAAATATCATTGTTTATGAAATTGTGGATTTTTTTTAAACGTAGTTTGGTAATTAATGCAGCTGTTGATCAGAAAATGGTTTCGGGTGATAATGTCCGAAATGAAGCTAAGTCGCCGAATGAGATAATGTATGCGCCACGCAAGGTGAACAATGAAAAAGTTAAGGAAGGCACGGTAGAACATGATGATGTGAAGGGGTATTCTTTAGCAATTAGAACCAGGACATCTCCGAAGGCATTGTGGGAGACGGTTAAAGCATTAAACATCAAACAAAGGGCAGCAATCAAGGAGATGGGATTTGATGCGTTGCTGGACATGACTTTAGACGGCATTCCGTCTAAATTAGGTCATTATGTCGTGGATTTGTTAGACACATCGACTATGACAATACAAATGAGGGATGGACAAATACCWGTTACGGTCAAGTCGATACATGATGTACTGAGGMTGCCAACGGGAGGATTAGACCTGAACCAGATTGAACCATCCAAATGCAATGATGCAGTTGTTTCAGCATGGCGCAAACAATTCAGTAAAGATCGGATGAGGCCAAAGGATGTGATGAATTTTATTCAAAAATCAGATGACGCGGGTGTGATGTTCAGGCTGAGTTTC
>NC_037538.1:15239753-15242879 GCF_001531365.2 Cynara cardunculus var. scolymus | reverse complement strand
TGTTTAATTCATGCAGATGTTATATGTTCAAGCAACAACATGTGACGGCATTCAGAACCAACATCAATCATATCCGTTGAGAACTTGGACATTGGATTTACTGAGGCGAAGACAAGACTTGGAGCTTAGTAGAGGAGGGTTTGGATACACGAAATTGACATGTAATAAACCAGTTGAGCGAGGAGCGTTTGAGCAAACAATTGTAGATCATCACACAGCAGACGATAGACCTGAGTCTAGCAAAGCCAAAGAAGCAGAAAATCAAAATGTGACTAAAGAGGTAACTTAAATAAATTGTTTCAATGTTTGTGCTAGTCTAGCAAAGACAAAGAAGCAGAAAATCAAAATGTGACTAAAGAGGTAACTTAAATAAATTGTTTCAATGTTTGTGCTAGTTTTTACGCATGTTCTTCTGCTTTCATATTGTGCATAATGTCTTATGGTCAGCTGCTGTTTTTGGCCCATCTATGATCACATAGTAGCAGTTGATCCGTTAATTTTTTGGTGCGTTGAGTTGTGTTCGGATATGGGCCCATGTATGAACATATATTTAAGTAATGTACATACATTTAAAAAAATTATAAAGATGTTCACGGTGGTTCATTCATGGTCCATGTATGCACACAAATCAACAGATGACAATGTTTTCTTTTGGGGGGTGAAAAAGCCAATGTGTCAACCTTTGTCAATATGCTCTGTAAATGTCTGTTCACAATCTGCGTAAGAAATCACAATTCGAGTTTTTTGAAATTCTCTGCCTTCCTTCATCATGTCCACTTCACATACAAATGTGTCTTGTTTTTATCGTCAAACACACAAGATTGACTAAATTATTTTTGCTGTTTGCACATACCACATTGTTACGTATTTTTATTGCTTCACAATTTGTGAATGGGTTTGCAGGAATGCATCATAATGATGCGTGAGCGAATCGCGGATCTCCATTCTTCACGGACGGAAGCAGACATGTTGCTGCAAGGATATGTCGAACGTTTTTCCGGTGACAATTGTTTCGACCAATTCAAACATGATTTGGCAAGAATGTTCAAAGACAGCATATGGGAGACCCGACAGGATGAAGGTCAACGTAGTGACAAAGTATTGACGGTTGTTGATGTAACTCCGCCTAAGATGACAACCACATCCGATCCTTTTATGTTATCGCCGTTATCACAATTTTGGACGAGCCCCACTGTGATTGCAGAGGTTGACCGGGCATCAAACGATAGAGCTGCTATCACAGCAAAAGGAGTTGGATGTAACACAGACCCGAAGCTGTTGGAAAAGGTGAATATGACATCGTTAGAAGCACAATCGGATAGTGTGGGGAGGGTTCGAAGTAGAGGCATAGATGACTGTGAAAATCGGGCAAGTAAACTGCGTAGACATTCACAAACAGATACTTGATATGCAGGTTTTTTCGTATGTTAAAAACTTCACATCGTTCCAATGTTTATCACCTAAATAACAAAGTTTTTCACATAAGGATCATCACTGTCGTATTAGAATATTGTCTCGCCTATTGGTTCATGGTTGGACAAGATATCAACACAAAATARCAGATGCTACCTTATTTTTGTGGGGCGTCTGTTGATGTGAATATATGGGCCAAAAGGAATGTTAACACGGCTTCATAATAACAATTCTTTTTTAATTTTTTGTGAGTTTATGTGGTAGTTATGATCATCATGGATTTATGCATACATATTGACGTTGGTCCAGCCATATACGAACACAAATTAACAGGTTCCACCATAATTTTGTTGGGGGTATATGGCTGTGAATATATGGGCAAAAAGAATGCAGATTTAGTACAAACATGAACAACTGTTAATTTATGTTATTGTCTTGTACACGGTGATGATTTATGAGAAGGTGCATATTATGTGATCTAAGCGCACACACATACACTAATGTTTCACACACAAAGAAATGGTGCACATATCCACCATTGTGTTTAACATCCCGTTCATCACTACATCATATAATAACATCGTATTGGTATATCAAACAAATAACACCCATTTTATAAACACCATTTCGCATGCGCATACACAATTACGTATACGAACAGACATGCACATATAGTTTATGCACTRGCTACCATGATACGTGTAACAACATCCAAGTAATTGATTYGTATGCARATATCGATGCACCAGCTTTCGATTTGGGKATAAGTCCCTCTAAGGAAGAGGCCRTTGCTGGTGTTGGTAGTTCAAAAGCAGTTGGTGGACACGAAAATGTCATATCTACAATGCCAAAAAGAGACCCGAAACTGAGCTTTAAACTACGTTCACCATATGTTACGCGTGCGGTTACGTTCGAGGTGAGCAGTGATGAAAGAAAGCTGCAGGATTGGATATTACGAGGCATAGGCGGAAATCTGTAAGTTAGCTTGTCCAAATTTTAAAGGTTATTTTGTACAAATATGTGTTATTGTCAATTTGGATATTACTACCTAACGAATTAAACATGTAGTGAACCGGTTTTCATGACAACAAAAGGGAAGACAGTTACACGTCAAACACTGCAAACCTTTGTATCTCAAAACATCGTTAGCACAGAAATTATAGACGTGTGGTCGATGGTTCTTAACCGAGAGGAGAGGTTGAGGAGCAATGAGTCTCCTAGGCGCTACTTTGTACAAACAGACATTTCGGTAATAGTATTTTGAATGAATTTCAATGTAATTGCCATATAAATGACTTTGTAGCCTATAAGTAACCGTGTTCGTTTGTTAATAATTGCAGATGGATGCTATTATTAGGAATGAAGGTTTGAATGTTAACCAGAGATATGATAGATTCCGAAAGAACATAACGAGTTGCATGAACACTGATAAAGAATTGATCAGTATGCGTAACGTTGATCTGGTAAATCTTTTAACTTCGATCGAAACTGTACGTATGCTATTTAAGCATTAATCCAAATGGTATCAACTTGATACGACTTTTAAAAAATGTAGGTCTTCTTCCCRGTTGTAGAACCGTCGTTCTATTACGTTCTAGTATTCGATCTAAAGCGCCCATCAATAGCCATATTAGACAGCCAGAATCGGGATGGAAAAGTGGATGATATATATGGCTCGAGCACTGTAGGCTTGGTAAAGCAACTTAAACTTTC
>NC_037538.1:15233687-15239388 GCF_001531365.2 Cynara cardunculus var. scolymus | reverse complement strand
GATGTAGAAAGGTTCATTGCGATGGAGACATCGTACGATGCTAGGAAAAATCGTGGTGCACGACTGATGAGTCGGGGGAAGAAATAGACGTTTGATTATTTTGTCTTGACACATTTATGTTAGTTGGTTTTTCGTACCAAATATCTTTTGGATATTTGTGGTAGCGTAACGTTTTCAGACATAAACGCACGTCATGTGTGTTCATACATTCTCCGTATTTGATTAACAAACGTTTTTTTGAGGTTTATTTTTGCACTGGTTTGATATCAACAAATTTATAATGCGTTATCGTGACAATGCACCTCGCCTGACACTGTTTCACACTAATGATTGTAGTACCACATTCATTAAACTGTATGTGGCGTAAAACATTAAGAACTAGAATGATGCTTAACATTTCATTAGTATGTTCAAAATATGACATTATTAGTTGAATTATTGTTGTGCATCAACAAAACCCAATGATAAACATTAGTGAACATCAATGGGAAYYTGTTTAGCGTGTGTACAACTAAAAGTTGCATATCATTTGATSTAATCACACACACACAAATCTTAATGGCATTGTTTTTCTTGATGTGTAGTTTGGTTGTTATTTACTAGCATGGTATTTTTGTTTAAAAAATGTGTAAATGGTATTCTCACMTTAAGATTAKTAAATGTTGTAGACATATGTTTGGCAAATATTGTTAGCGATCAACAGTAAGTGGCATCGTTACTTGAACACTACATCATAACTTCAAACACACATACTARCATAAATAAGTCGAACGAACATCATACAAATAATAGACTGTCAAGCAGAATCAACTTCGGCATTTATTTTTTGTAACAAATCAAAAGCTTGATAACCCAAAGACAACAGTTTTATTGACAAGACCCTCCGAATACAAGAAACGTCAACATATGAATCATAYATTGTCGGTAATTATGAACACCRCACTTACGGTGGTTTTATTATTTAGTCTTGGACATAACAACTAGTGACTAAGACATTTGTTAAAAAGTAATAAAACGAAAAGTACCCGATGTATGTCATTAATAAGATAACATAAACCGAAATCGGAACACGATACGAAATGTAAAATTGGCAAWMACGAAGCACCACTGGAGCGATGATATTTCYAGTACCTGGACAACTGATTACTCTATCAATTCRGGACAATTGCGTGAGTCATGTCCGGTACGTTGGCCACATGTCGCACATTTTCGACGGGTTTTCTTGCTACCGGACTGTATTTTCTCAGACACGCTTACCAACCTTTTACCAGTACCACAACCCTTATTCCTTATTCCAGATGGTGGTAGAATGTCCACGTCATCCGGTATGGAAACACCAAGGTGATCTCTGATCGCGTCCAACTTTTGTTGGGATGGGTCTTCATACGGTACCTCTTTCTCGATATCAACCATGAAATTGTCGAGATTCTGCTCCAATCTATTCAGTATCGACTTATCATTTCGGGCGATGCTTATRATGTTGTCGATTTTGGAGTATACATCAATTATGGACTTATCCTTCTCTGCATCCACCTCACCATATCGAACCCTAGCGGATTGTATCTGGACAGGGACCAAATTTTKTTTCCATCGACGTAAAACGTATTGGTCCGGAATACTTTCAACTTCGTCGTTTATTAGAACCTTAAATGCATGACGACACAGATAACCGTTACGCTTGAATAGATTGCACTCGCATTCGACCGTGTTAGCTGGGTAGTTTCGGGAGACCTAAAATAGTTACATTAGGTTCCGAATAAACAACAACGTGTACTAACCGAAGAATGTAAAAGACATTAGTATATATGTAAGGAATATAGTACCAAATACGTGGTGTTGACAAACTTCATCTTGTTCTTGTGGCTTATAATGAACGTTTTGATATCGCCCCGACATTCGACATTCTCTATACCACAAAACCATACAGCCTTCTTTAATTCCTTTTGGATGTCAACGAACACATTTCGACTGTATACCCTTGCTGCTTGTCTTTCTAAGCGCAATGGAGTAACCAACTTTGGATATGTTGTCCTCGTTATTGTTTCATGCACCGCTTGCTTGTACCTTTGTTTCTCTATRGCAACGTCATAATTATTAAGAAACTRAACCAAATCAAACCAATATGATTCGTATATGTTAATATACGAATTCGAACTCTCGGATCTTGATGTCGTTTTCATAAGACCAGACATCGGTGTGTCCTTATAATAGGCCGGAATCCATGATGCACGTATTTCATACATTTCTGTGAACCACGGATCACCACCTAAATTGTATTGCTCGATCATCTCTTGCCACTTGGTCTCGAATTCCGATGGGCCAATATCTATGTTCCACACGAGCTTGTTAATAACCTTATTGAACCGAKGATCTTGATTTAGGGCGACACTGACCTGCAGGCGTATCAATCACRAAATGAACATATGAACGATGACATTTACTTATGAAATAGAGTTTGTTAATTAAAGTGTAYTTACCTTAGAAGGCACTTTCTTCATGATGTGCCACATACATAGTCGGTGCTTAGCTTCCGTAAACACCAACGGGACGGCTTGCTTCATCGCCGAACATTGATCCGTAATCACAAAAACCGGTTGCTTCTCATGRCATTTTAGGAAAGCTCTTAGAACCCATGTAAAGTTTTCWATTGTCTCACCACTTATTAACGCCGATCCGACGACAACCGAAGCTTTGTGATTGTCAACCGCCAAAAAGGGAACAAAAATCATCGCATGCCTATTAGGAAAAATAAAAGTTATAGAAAAATACCAGAGTACAAAACATCAAAAAATCTGATTTAACTTGAAAATCTTACTTGTTGGTGCGAAACGTCCCGTCGAAAGAAATTACATCCCCAAACTCTTTGTAGTTAACTCTAGCGATCTCATCTGCCCAGAAAATGGCACMCAACTCCTGATCATTGCACTTGTACTCGAAAAAATACCCGGGAACAATATCTCGCCTATTGGATAGTTTATTGATCAACATCTTCGCATCCTTTTTCCCAACACATGCAACTGCATCTCTCTTGAAATTCTTAAAGTCGATCTCAGAACACCGATTGTGCTCAAACCCACCATTCAATGCCGTTTGTATACGGTGAGCCCTGATCGCACCGACTTTGTAGCTTGAGCTATTCAAGACATTTTTGAAATCCGTATACTTCATCTGTCTATTTTTCCTTGAGAAACGTCGATCGTTAGTATTGAATAGCGCATGATTATGTGCCTCGACAAAYTCATATATTTCGTAAYCGGACTTATCCTTTTTCAAATGKATTTTTATGCATGCTAAACATCCACAACGTTTAAGGTTCGTGTTACGGTATCTCCTTTCACCAGACTGAATATCCATGGAATCAAAAAACTTTTTGTTTGGTGTTCCCTCCCTATTACATACAAACCATCTTGTTTGTATGACCCCGTTCTTGTTTGTTTTTTTGGCATGCAGACGAACATCGAAACCAGCATTGTCCGCATATGCCCTATACATCTTTTCCGCGTCGTTTATAGTTAAGAAGTGTGAGTTGATCTTTGGTTTAAGCTCATCATCAACCTTGGGGATAAAAAACTGATTTCCTTGTGAACACTCCTCAACATCGTACTCCGGTTCATGTTCTGATATTGTAAGAATAGGAACACCTGTTGACMCAATAATATCTTGTAACATCAATTATCATTGTTGATCTCTTGTTCAATGAACACACATCGTCGAACAATTGGACGATGATTATGATTATCGTAAAATTGCAGGATAACATGTTAAAATGTACACACTCTAATGTCATGRAAAAATTTGGAATGATGTAATTGTATGACGTATATCAACACATTAAGATATGCAATTAACCACCCCAATAATATGAACAATTACAAACATTTGGAACACACGATGGAAAAAACGCAAWTAAAAAAATTTGTTGTAAAAGTTTAAAAAAAATWCCATGAACGAATGGTAAACATAACATACATATATGAACATGAACGTGAACGAACGTCAACACATTAAGATATGCAATTAACCACCCCAATAATATGAACAATTACAAACACTTGGAATACTCTATGGAAAAAACGCAAATAAAAAAATTTGGTGAAAAATTTTAAAAAAAAATACCATGAACGAATGGTAAACATAACATACATATATGAACATGAACGTGAACGAACGTGAACATAACATACATAACATGAACATGAACGAGTGGTAAACATAACATACATATATGAACATGKTCATGAACGTGAACAAGAACACCGAATCTATGTRCATGCACATGCACAAAWCATGAACGTGAACAATAGCCATGTATATAAACATGTATCTTGACAGTACCAAATAAACATACATGCATTATATAATTAGTTAATAATTAGTTAACCACTCGTAATTAATCATGAACGTGTACAAGATAAACATATATGCATTATATAATTAGTTAACCACTCGTAATTAACGATTTTTTATACATTAGATTAAAATGCACCATGGTGAGAGAATATCATAGAAAATAATATGAGATGAACAAAAAAAAAAAACACAACACATCATAAGTGAACGTACTATCGATCAATATAAATATAAAAAAATTAAAAAATATATTACCAAGACATTCGGTTTGGTTGATTTCATGATTTCCCAACCTCGAACTCGGGTTGTCTTCATAAACCATTGCAATCTCCGCGGTGTTGTTGATTTCATTTCCTTTACGTGAACAAGATATAAACATAAATGCATTTTATAATTCGTTGACCCATCGTAGTTAACGATTTTTATACGTGATATGAAAATGCACCATTGTGATAGAAATATCATATAAATAATATGAGATTAACAATAAAAAACACAACACATTGTAATGAACGTACTTTCGATCAATATGAATCTAAAAAAATTAAAAATCTATTACCAAGACATTCGGTTTGGTTGATTTCATGATTTCCCGACCTCGAACTCGGATTGTCTTCATAAACCATTGTAATCTCCGCGGTGTTGTTGATTTCTTTTCCTTTACGTGAACAAGATATAAACATAAATGCATCTTATAATTAGTTGACCACTCGTATTTAACGTTTTTTATACATGAGATGAAAATGCACCATGGTGATATAATATCATATAAATCATATGAGATGAACAATAAAAAACACAACACATCGTAATTAACGTACTTTCGATCAATATGAATCTAAAAGAAATAAAAATCTATTACCAAGATATTCGGTTTGGTTGATTTCATGATTTCCTGACCTCGAACTCGGATTGTCTTCAAAAACCATTGTAATCGCCGCGATGTTGTCGATTTCTTTTCCTTTACGTTTATCCATATTAGCTTGATCGACGCCGAATATCAATACTACCGTGTTCCTTATGTGATTTGAAACTCATACAGTGGTGAACATATAAGGTGAATACTAAATGGGAAGATATTACTTAAATGAATGATTATTTTTTGGGATATGATTTTTTGTAACCTCATACAATAATGAACATGGATGATGAATACTAACAAGAAAGATATTAATTAAATTAATGATTATTTTTTGGGATATGATTTCTTGTAACCCCCCATTAATTGTTTGGGGGTTACATATGTAACCAAATTACTAAAATAACCTTGGAAATAAAAAGTTAACAAGACATCAACCTACAATAATGAATGAATTTGATTGGTTGAGAGGGGTTTCAAAGTTAACACAAA
>NC_037538.1:15208567-15233602 GCF_001531365.2 Cynara cardunculus var. scolymus | reverse complement strand
TATATATATATAACCAAAGGTTATTTTGAGAAATGGTAAATATTTGAGAAGAAAAGAAGTGATATTAGTCCTTCATACGGTCAAAATCGGATTTGACTGATAAATAATTGCGGCTTTGACCGGTCAATAATTACGGGTTTGACTGGTCAAAAATTGCGGATATATGAAAAATAGAGAGGGTAGTTTGGTAACTTTCACAATAATTACAGACCAGTAAATCCTAGGTAGCTTTAAGAGGATAAGATGTATGCATACCTTACCTCTATCCCAATGTACAGATAGGCTATTGTCACGAAAAGCCAAACCCAACTTGCAAAACAAATAAATAAAAGAACAAGCGAGCAAAATACATGTAGGAGTATGTACAAACAAACAAAAGAAAATGTTACATATGAAATACAAAATACAGTATAGACAACTATAATTACATGAACAAAATTTAAAATTAACATTTCATACAATTAGTAGAAAGAAAAGCATATAAACTAATTAAGACGATATGGATGTCGCCAGGTATATCTTATAATTGTGTGTACCTTATCTGAAATGATTTACGTGTATCGACTAATCTCTAAAGAAACCATGAATGGCGTGAAGTTATCATAGGTGAATCTCCATGGTCACAAGGGTTATGTCAGCGTTTGTATTTGAATTCAAGAAAACAAGAGATTACCACTACATTCCCTGAGTCTCAACCGGTACGCGACAACTCAAATGGCTTCGGACCAAAATAACTAAATATTTAGTTTAGACTCGTATTCAAACACCAAGTAAAGAAGGTGGATATCATCAGCAATGCAAGTTGGTCGATCGGTGAGAACACCAAGCAAGTCATCGATAACCGTTGGTGGAAGAATGTATACACGTGACGAAATTTTGCGCAAATATACCAACCCAGGGATATGAAATAAGAAAGATAAAAAGGTTGATAACATAAAAATAAATTATTCATATGTGAATCGTTCATAAAAGAAAACGTGGGTTCATATATGTATCTTCATACATGAATAATTGATAAAAACGTAGATATTAGAACGTGAATTCATATATATATATATATATATATATATCTTTAACAGGGCCCTGGCCACGTGCAGCCCGTGCGACCGCACAGGACATCAAAGCTTAAAGGGGCATCAAGTTTTCATCTATTACTAGTTTTGGGTTTAATAATCTGGGAATTGGACAACTGAGTTTTAACTATAAAAACATGCCCAAGGCCTAGTAGTGATGAATACTTAATGCACGTCGTGAACCAGTTAACGCTATCATTCCAACAACTCAATCTAATTTCTATTGTTCTTCAAAGTTCGACTATTTCGATTTTCAAGGCATGGAGTTCTCTTTCCAGCTGATTAACGACCATGAAATTAGATTCAAGAAATCAAAGATGAAAATCTCGAATGACTGATTTCTACTATTGATTGAACTTACCGAGTTGTTGTATGAGTCATACTATGATTTATGAATCTTTAGATCTTTTTTGCAAAAAATAAAATTAAATTTCTAACTAATTATTATAAAGATGAGTCATATGGTCACGTGGGTTACCGACCTACTAGGCTAAGACTAAGGGACTTTTGTCATTTTTGATAATGAGTCTTCCTTTTGCATACTGACATATCTGAGAATTGAAATTTTCAATGCACATGAGTACATCACTGTATCAACATAACTGGAGAACACTACACAATATTAACAACATATTGTGATACTGTCTTAATTATTGGGCACTTGTTCTTTGCAATACACGGTAACATAGATTATGAATTTTACAATTTATTATTGTTCTTTTGACTTTTGTTTACTTTTAAGGTTTGACATTACCGCATTAGATTTTGGGGACGTTTGATTGGTTTTTTATTAAGTTCTATATGGATAAAGTTGTCTGTATGAATTAAATTTGTTTGTATAAGTTGGAAAAAATTTTGTTTGAGAGAGTTTTTTCGCAGATGTAATGAGCATTTTTTTTAGCTGGAAGGGACATGTTTGGAAAAAATTTGGCTTTTTATATAAAGCTCTCCCTATAACTTATAACTTTTGAGTTTTATTTTTTACTTACTATGACAGTAATTTAGATGTAATTTACTATTTTAGTTAAAAACTAATGATAGTTTTGCTTGTCTGTTAAGTCCCATATATTAAAATAAAGTTTCTATTTTACTAATTTCAATTTGGAAAAAAGGAAAACTGGAAAAGAATGAAGCACGATCTTAATCCAGAATTTATTCTTTTATCATTCTATATTTTGTATTTAGGGTTTTGGTTCTTATGTCCCCCTCAATTGTATTTTCTAAATTATAATTAATAAAAGTCAATAGGGGTATGAGACACTTAGCTTGAATAGTCTCTAAACTCTTTAAAAATCGCATGTTTCATTGGCTTAAAAAAATAGGCTTAGGGGCATCTTTTATTATTTCCGCACAAGACATCAAAAATCCTAGAACCGGCCCTGATTTTTGAAGAAAATTCAGGTTTACCAATGATTAACATATCAATCATTTATTCTTACATTCTCTAACTAATTTGAAACTTCCTCTATACCACCCCAAACCACTTTTTGTTATGCCTTGCTAATTGATGTTCCTGGCTAAAATTATCAATAAAAGAAACTCTTACGAGCAATCGATCTTCCTCTTCGGGAAACTATTACGATCACAGTCCACCACGACTCATGGCCACATCGTAGCAATCTACCTATCTCAATCCTCGTTAAGTGGAGCAACGTAGATTTGGTGCCGAATCAAAAAAGCCGGTTCAGGTTGATATTGATAGTGAAACAACTTCTTAGCAGTTTGAGCTGGTGGAGCGGTTAACGTTGATGATGATGGCCTAGACTTGTCTCCACCCGATAATCCGTCAAGGAGAGCAAAACCATTGGCACCAATCTTGGCATGCTCGGTTTTTAGCTTAAAAGAATACGACATTTTTTGAATAAAGTTGATTGGGAAAGTAGACGAGATAGATCGAGACAACGTACGTTGTCGTATTTGCTTATGGTTATACAATGTATCACGAAACTTTATATAAAAAGCTTGGTGTAACTATTATCGAATATATTGTTTTATGTTTCTAATTTTATATTAGGTTTGCAAATATTATTCGAGTATGGCCATCCTCCATTAAACACATTTTGGAACCAAATAAAGACACATATTCCCTTGTAAATGGAAGATCACCTAACGTGGAAAATAATAAACGTGATTCGATCAAATTGAAACCGACCGATGCAACTAGAACCAAACAAATAAGATCGGATATTCAATTGTAATATTGGATCAGATTCAAAATTTTAACATCCAATTATAATTGGCAACCCCCAAGCTAACCTGCACAGCTCAGCGACAAGAGCATCATATGAGAGGCAAATCAGGTACATAACAGTCCCCAATCCCCTGTGGCTCTCAGACTCGAGTTTTCGCCTATTTGAACAAGTACACTACCCGGGTAGCAATTGTATTTTGTCCTAGGTAAGCTACTTGCATGTTTGATACAAGACAATAACGAAAACCTAACAAACCAAACGAACCCAGTATATCTCACAGAAATGAACCACTATTTCATTTTATTTATGAAGCATTATCTAAGACCTCAAATCTCATGTCGATTGGTTTATCACCAAACCTTTGAATACGGAAATGCTAGGAATGTTTTCTTTCATCTACATCAAGTTTTCTCCAAGGATTGAGAGCTTCTCGCATCGCCTGAGCTTCTGGTGAATTCTCCCAAGCCTTCTTTTCCGCCTCAAGAACCGTCACTTTATCATCTGTACATAGAAACCAGATGTAAGCCAGAATGCATAATTTTCCACCCTTTTTATCTCTTAACGCATTCGGAGAAATGTTACTTAAATAAAACCTCATGGCTTTGAACAAAATTAGCACATTGCAATAAAGGGCACAGATCTATCTAGCAGCAAGCTATTGGCAAAACTTCAGGAATGTAAAAGGAACTTTGCAATGGCATTATCTTATGGCATAACAATAACGTTCACATAGGCGAAGGATCGTGTGAGAAGGGAAATTATGGTTAGAAGCGTAAGAAGAGATCTGAACCCTTGATCCTACGCTTCTCACCACAACTTCTCTTCTCACCGGAACCGAACCCTGTTCACATATACATATATGATATATGTATATATATATAGGACTATAGAGTGGGCTCATCAAGAAACAAGTTCCATTTCTGATAAACAGAAATAACACTTCAATACTAATTTAAATCAGAAAATAATTCAAAAGTTCCTCCAATGCCTGCATAATTCATGATAATTTGAAAAGATCATGACCAGTAATGATTGGAATTGGTTTTAGTTTTAAGATTGCAGTAGGATGTTTTTGTAGTAAAGATATATTAGGATATTTTTTAAATTAAAATAACTTTAAAGGATCCTAACATAGTTACTTAAGACTAAATTCACTTCATTCTAACCATTTATGCCCATGATTGTGGGCTAGCTTTTTGGGATCTAAGATATCTTCAAAACAAACAGATGCCAAGAAGCATCTACAATGAAATCTATCTTCTTCTTTTAAGTACATAAATTTTATATACGTCAAAACTCACATTCACAGTTGATGTGGCTTGAAACCTTGACCTCCAGAAAGGTTGGGATCAACAGGTAATATATAGAAACATGGATATGCCAAGCCCCATGATATATTGTTACAAAACCACTATCTAGCTGATACATGGACCATAGAACAACCTAGTCTAGCCAAGAAAGTTGTACAATGCTCAAGAGTGTTATATAGAACAACAGTATGTACCATCGTCTCACAGATCAACTGAAATGCTTTCCACTTAAAAATTTGAGTCAGAATCACAAATTCACTAGTTATACCAAGACACAATTTCTAGCCAATAATACAATTCTTATGTTGAAAATTTCAATTCCCATGATGGGTACCCAAGTTCTTGGCAGCCTATATCAGATTCCTCTTTTCTTGCAGTTCATGGGTATGGCAATTAAGAGAAGCTGGCTCAAACTCAATATATTAAGTTCCTCCTTAATTAATTTTTCCAATATGCTCATGGGATATGAATTTATGGGAACCTGTGGTAGTCCATGTGCACATGAGCCTTGTATTGAAAATTCAACAGCACTAACCGTTGAGCTTTTGCGTAAGAAAATAATAATATGCTCGTATTAGTTTTGGAAGTTAACCCTTTGCTGTAGAGAGGGATGCTTAGGAAGGATAGACATAATCATCCGAAATATTGGAAGCCACCACAGGGGAAGAAATGTGAAAGGTCACTAACAAAAACAATGGTTTACCGTTCAAATTGGAAGGGTCTTCCACATAGATTAAGTATTTGCTGGTTTCATTTTGGATTTTTATGTTCTTGTTCATAATGGTTCTACAGCCTTTTGTCACCTGAATACGTCTGTTTTTAGTACCCTGTACTGGTTAATTATTTTTTCCATGTGACTCCATATTGGTATGATAGAGGCACGCAGAAAAGAAAACACACTTGTGTTGGTAAACCGTAAACCCATCAACAGATTTGGATACCCGGTCTCATCATGCTTCATTGACTCACTATTCAAACCAAACCTAGTAGGTCAGGGAGTTAAAATGTGCACAGACATTTCTTCTACCTCAAGTGGCAGAGGTCTTTTCCAAGAAGATCACAGCTTGCTAAAAAGATTTCGAAAGCTTAACTAAAAGCCACAATTTTGCACCAAAAAAGGTTTTGTTTTTATTTTTAAAAGACAGATTTGGAAAAGATCGCAAAGAGCCTGATACAATCACGAATGAGAATTGAAGGTGAGAAAACGACAAAGGAAAGAGAAAAGGAGAAGACAGGTTGAACAAGAAGGCCAGTAGAGACAGCTTAGCCACCAAGAGCTAGCTAAAAGCACGCAACACTCCAAAAATTCCCCCGCTATCTGTCAACTCTCAACTCTCAACTCTTCCCCCATCCCCCACCCTCTACCCTCCTATCTCCCTCCTCCAACTGCAGTACCAAATAGAGTTCTACAAGTAATCAACTACCCAAATCAGCCACCTCCAAGAACTCCTATCGGAAGTTGTGTCCTCGGAAAGTACTGACTCCTCCATGTCCAGCTTCAGCTGCTCATCCCATGTCCTTCCCGGCCTCGGCCTGCCTTTCCTCACCCCCATTGACTGTTACATCCTCCACCCTCATTGGTGCTGTTGAGTCCCTATGCCTTTCTCTTTAATATAAACAATTATGAATCGAAATGTTTCCAAGGTATAAACATGTCCCGGTTGGAAGGATGTATACATGAGAAGATGACTTCCTCCATAAAACCAAACTTTAGGTCATGTTAACCTTACTACCACAAAGAAATTGCTAGTTGCAAGTAGGTTTAGACCATAAACCGAAATCTTATTTGTTCCCTTGCTTGCTTCAAAGCCAATTTTGTGACTAAGAACTCTTTTCACATATCAGTCTTGTTACCAAGATGGTCAAGAGACAATTCATCATTTTAACTTGCATCAACAAGATATCATTAATGTATTGCTTAACTAAATTTTTCAGAGGTAGCTTATATGTAGCAACCTTCAGCATTTGTAGATCAGGAAGAGCCAATATGGGTATGTTGGTTGCAGAGATTTCTTTTGAGAAGTTAATACAGGCTCCTTGCTACTCGTTCTATCAATTATCACCAAGACCCTAGAGACTTATGGGATGACTTGTAGTGCATGTGATTATTTCATGCCCTTCCATCAGAAAAATGGAAAGACGATTGTGTTGGTGTGTGTAAATGACAATAGGATTATAGGTGATGATGCACAAGGGATCACAACCCAAGATTCTTCATCCAGAGAGAATTCGAAATAAGGACCTATGAAATCTTGATTATTTCTTAGATGTTAAGGGGGCTAGATCACAAGAAGTGTGTTTCAAAATCCTTATTCTCGACTATTTCTTAGGTGTTAAGGGGGTTAGATCATCAGAAGTGTGTTTCGAAATCCTTACTAAGTTAAGTACGCTTGACTATGAGGTAGCTGATTCCCAAATGGTGCCTGATAACATGCTTCTTTCAGCGAGATATAGAAAATGGTGGAAAAGTTAAACTTCTCATAGTCATGAGATCAAATATTTGCAGTCAGTGAGCATGGAAATTCAATTCATCTATTCCCCTCGTACTAATTATTGATACGTAAATCTACCTGGTTGAAAAATTAATTGCATTATTCAGAGTCACACTAATATGCTTAGATGCCAGTTATGTAGAATGTCCACATGGTAGAGGCCTATGGCATGTTATGTGTTTTCTTCAAAAGAACTCTTATTTCGTGAAAATCAAGAGGCAAGTTGTCATTTCCCGCCAAGTAAGAGAGTATCAAGTCATGTCCCAAACCGCTTGGCACTTGTGAATGGTTCAGGTTCATCATTTGGCATAGGAATTAGAAAAATCCTTAAGTGGTCCGATAGAAATGTATAAGGATAATCAGAGCCATCATGCACATCTTTCATGAAATATATTTTCCACAGACATACAAAAGACAAAGAGGGTGATCAAATTTTCCACAGACATACAAAAGACAATGAGGTTAACGGCCACTTTCTTTGCAAGAAGATTGCATGTGCTTCTTATGTACCCTCATATATTAAGCCAATTGCAGTTCATTTCGTCAATTGTCTAAAAGATCCCCTACGGTGATTCATGAGTAACCTTATATGCGAGAAGTTGGGCATTTAGATAATCTCCAACTCAAGGAGTCTTCAAACATTATGGCTAATTACGTCATATTATTTTCATATATATAAATCAAGGTTTATCATAGGATTTCATTTACATCAGCAAATGACCCATCATGATCCTTTGTTTATTCAATATTTCAATAGTTATGTAAAGATAATACATACTTACAATTGCACCATGTATGGATTTTAACTCCCCTTAGATCTCATAAATGAAGAGTTAAGATATCTTGGATTTTCACTATCTGTAAGAATTAGAATAAGCCTTACAGGACTAGCTAGCTTGAGCCTCTTCAATTACGAGGATGAGATAATACACTCAACCACTCTTGGGTTGTCATCATATGGGAACTAAGGATGCTCTCGCAAACCCCTAGGTGATCCACAAATTTGTCCAAGTAAAACAACATCTAAGTGATGCACAAAATCATCGTAACAATCATTAATATTACTATGCTAATGGTGAACCTTTGTCCTGAAACTGCATAAGATTGAGCTTTTGCAAGAGAAGGATGGTAACAATTTCAAGTTAAGTTATGAAAATGCTGCATCCTTTACTATAAGAGATGCTTTGGAAATGCTCATTCAAGTAAGGTCTAATATACTTCCACATGCTTCTTATTTGTTTTTCCATTTTTATTCTATAACCCCTTCTCTCACCGCAACTCTTTCTTTACATGCATTCTTCAAGAAGTAAAATCGAGAAATTTCAACTTACAATTCCAATGTTTAATGTTAGCAAGAAGTTCCATATCACAAAGAAGAATCTATCATTTATCATCCTCAAATTACATAAGAATTGGGTTGGATATGTATAAAAAATTTAGAACCAAGCAAATAATTCATAACCTACCATCTTGACATTCAAAACTAACCATTGGCCATTTGGTGCATAGGAATTTCTTACTTAGCAAGCATGAAGACTTGGTTGTCCTGTTCTTCTAAACATCTGCTTGCAATTAACATATCCCCTTCCCACACAATATTAACCAATATTAATCTATGTTGCAAGATTTGATGTATTATCATGCTTCACACACATAAAAATTATGAATTCCTGTCACTTCAAATTGCTAAAATTAAACCAATTTGACCAAAGTCCATGTTTCTTATACAAATAACTATAATAAGGGTTTAGCATTCATGAGTTCTCTTACACATTTAAAAAACACATAGCAATCGTCAGATCTACTTGTAAGCTAGTTCGCCCATAATGAATAAAGCTAAAATCAAACCCCCTTCATAGTGATTAATCAAAATCCAATTTCTCATTAACACAAACAGATAAACAAAATAAAACGAACAGCAAATTCAATAGGCAAATCTGAAATTAAACCGAACAGAGGAAAGGCCTGACTAACAGAAACCGGTTTTAATCATGAAATACTCCATAGATCCTCCAATTGCTGCTGATACGACTGCGATTTTGACGTACCAATCCAGAAACTTCATGAGTTTACACGGCGAATGGTGAATCAGAGATCTAGAGAGCTCAAATATTCCGTCTGACTTCTCCGGTTACTCAAAGAATCGAAACTTTTATCGGCGTTAAGATAATTTGAAATATTTTCAGTTTTGTTTGGTCTTCTCAGGCGACGGCCAACAACTCTCTTTATATCTCGTTTTTCCGGCTTTTATTTTTCCGGAATCAATAATATTTTTACACCATCTTAACAAAAACACTTAAAAATTATTTTTTATTTATATACTGTTTATTAATGCATATTATTTAAAATTCAAGATTACAAGTAAATTATGCGTAAATGCAACTTATTAAAGTTTTATGTTTGAATTCGTGTAACTAACCACGTATAAACATAATCTTAGAGGATAAACATCTCATTTTAATTATAAAATATCTAAAATATAATTAGAATAATTATTGAGTTGTAACATAATACTTAATTATTATCTTAAATAAATTATTTTATTAAACCAAAAATAAATTATTTCGTTTTAAAAATTCAATTAATTCATAATAAAAAATTGACTTAAAGAAATTAAACAAAAAACGAACTTTTAAATAGTTAATTTGATATTAATATCGTTTATTTTTATCAAAAATTTATAATATCTTCAAATTTATATTTCATTCAAAAATAAAACGTTTTCTTTTTCTCAAAACCACATAACATCGCATTATAACATTGATTGACCCAAAATTTAAAACGAAACATTAAAATCAAGATGCATCTCGCTGCATTATGCAAGTACCCTTCTAGTTGATATAAAATGGCATTAAAGCATTCTTATTTTAAAAACAAACTTTCAGGTGAGGTTTGGTTTACGAAATGTTTTTGCATCTAATGAAATCCGTTAAAATAATTTGACTTTGAAGGAATTGGAATGGAATATTCTCAGGTTTGACCACCTGTCTCGTTGACAAACGACGGAATGGAATTTGCGAAGGAATTGGAATTTGTCTGTTTGGTTCACATAACGTAGGTTTGGAATTGGAATCAAATTTGGTAAATGACCAAAATCTCCTTTTTGAAAATTTTAACTTTTTTAAAACTAAAAATACTTTAATTAATATGTAAAACATTTTAAAATACACAACCAAAGATGTTACTAAATGAAAGGTGGTCGGTGGTGGTTCAGATTAGAGATGGCCAAATGGGCCCGGCCCGGCCCGGGACCGCCGGAGGACCGGGACCGGGACCGACAAAGGACCGGCCCGGGACCGGGACCAGTAAGGACCGGTTATGGGACCGAAAACCGGGACCGGTTGAGGTTTTTGGTAGTTTCGTGGGACCGGGACCGGTTATGGGACCGACTATGGACCGGCCCGGCCCGGCCCAAAAATTCAATTAATTTTATAAATAAATGTATTTTTAAATAATTTTATAATGTATTTTTATAAGAAAACGTAATTTTAATTATATTAAAACGCATTTTTAAAGTGTATTTGAGTGACCCAATTGTAAATTTTATAATGTATTAAAAATATATATCATTAAAAAAATAAGATTTTTTAATCTTATTTTTTTAATGAAGGACCGGTTGGGACCGGTTGGGACCGGTTGGGACCGGGACCGGGACCGGCGGCCTATAACCGGTTATAAAGTACCTATACCGGTCCTATCATTTTCGACCGGGACCGGGACCGAGACCGGGACCGAGACCGGGACCGGTTACGCCGGGACCGGTTATGGCCGGTTATGAGAATGGTGAGGACCGATTGGGACCGGCCCGGGACCGATTTTTGGCCATCTCTAGTTCAGATCGATGGTGATCTACAGTATTTCAGTACTTCAGCTCGGTGGACGGTAGTGGTTTGGACTAAAGCTTACATTTATTTAAGAGCATGATTGACCTGCTGAATAAGTAACCGCTCATCTTAATATGACGTGGAAAATTATGGATTAACAAAATCTTAGGTGGATATTAAGAGTGCCATGTCATCACTAATTAAAAGAACTAACTAAAATAATCTAACACAAACCATTGATAAAAAACTATAGAACCTAAAGGTCTCAAACGTCCCTTCGTTCCTATTCTCGTCGTCCTTGCTGTCCTCTACCCTCCTTTTCCTGCAGCTGTCATTGCTGCTCCCTTCTCTTCCTGTCACTGGCGTCATTCATTTACGTATCCATCAAGTAACTGACTATTGAATAATCATCACATCTTCACATTTGGTATACCTTCACGTTTTTTTTGGCAAGGAAGGCGAGAGTTTAAGGGTTTATGTGAATTCATAATCTTTGAAGAAAAACTGGTGAAACGACTCATAAATGTTTACTGAAAATGAGAATGTAAAGCCATCTATGATCTATGGGTGATGCTTTGCGGAATTTGGAGTGTGCAAATGTGCTCTACGTTGCAGGAAGCTTCTAATGGAAACGGAAGTGATGCTGATAGTATGATGAATATTCTAGAATGTCAAGAGTGTTGATGAGATAAATATTGTCGGCGATTTGGAGTTGGATGGCATGATGAGGGATCAAGGTTTCTATTAGCCGATAGGTTCGAAGAGAAGTCGGTTGGTGTAAGCATAGGCTTGATTGGTTGTTTTATATGCTTGGTTTAAAGTTTATTTGTTGTGTAACGGTTTTGTATGTTCAGCTTTTGTTTAGATTGTTTAAAATATTACTATTATATTTGCAATCGAATATTGATGAACCATATGTAATATTTTTCATTTAAGCTTTATGTTATTATTGACTATGCCTCTAATGAGCAGTAACCAGCATAACCACTTTATTCATATCGACTCTTATGGGTCCCAAATCCTACATTTAATAAGTATAATTTGGGTTTGGTTCACGTAAGACAAAGTTGTTTTTGTGAGACACGATTTTTATACTTGAAATTTCACAACAAAATGTTGTGAATGTAAAAAAAAAAAAAAAAGACAAATCTTCACAACAAAAACATTGTGAATATTACCTTCACAGTTTTTGATCTGAAGTTTCAAATGTAAAAATCATGTTTCACGAAAACAGTCGTCTCACATGATCCCAAATCAATATAATTTTCTTATATGCTTTGAAAGCAATAATTAATTTACAATAATTATTAAATTAGTTAGCTAAAAATAATAAGCATAGGGTATGTATTATGTCATAATTATTAAGGCCAAATCATCATTTTAAATTTATTATGTAAATTTTAAATATCACGTGGTATAATAGTTGACATTAACCAAAGTCATGTCATGATTAATAGGTTATTAAGTAAACCAAATCTTTAAATAAACGAAACGTTTATTTCAGATCTTAAAATAAAGATTTTGAAAGTTGATTTTTCAAAATAGAAATCAAGTCAAAGTTGGTTCAATTTACTGTAATTTTTCCTGGTACTAATATGTTCTAATTTTTTTTAATTTGATAATTTTATTTTGAAAATTATTAATAAAAAGGTTAAATTGTTTTTTCGTTTAATCATTTGTTTAAGTGGTTTCTAATTTAAGTTACGTATGCGACTCTAAATTTGAAAAATAGAGTCCAGCGTCTATGGTTGTTTGAAGTAAGTACTTTTTCATAAGATTATAACCGTTAGACACTATAAAAATGCAGAGTATCGGCGAGGGAAATTTCCTTCGCAAATCCGTTGCTAAAAGGGTCATCCGTCGATGATACTCCTACAAGTATATTCTAGAATATACTTGTAGGTCACTGACATCTTCTTTTAGCATGAACAAGAATCGACTCTTCTTCTTTTTCTCACGGTTCAACCTGATTATAAAGAATTAAGAACTTTCAAAATACAAACAGATTATGATGTCTCAATATAGAACAAATTGTGTTCAATTAAACTAACTACCAAGACTTTGGGGCTCCTTCGTATATATCGCCCGTTAGAGTCTTTTCAGGACCACCGTGGGGATTTTTCTAACTGTCCCTGCAAGGCCCCATGGCGATTCGTTGAAACAATCGCTATGGTGACTCAAACAAATTGTGGGTTTGGGCTGAGATTTGACATTGGCACCGGCAACCACCCCACCCCACCCCACTCCACTCCACTCCACTCCACTCCACTACGCCTCTGGATTTGGTTAATAAATTATGTTTTATAACCGTGAATGTCGAAGATAGTTTGTACATAACTCGATTAATCATATGTGGTCCTGAAGTTGATAACCGAGATAACATTCGATACCCCAAAGGAAATTTGAACAGGTGACTAGCCAACACACGTACAACATACACACACATGTATATACACTCATGTACACTAACATGATACATGATATCTCATCCATACATGATATCATATATATATATATATATATATAAGTACAACACACATAGATCCATCGTATATTCATATATAAACAATACATGATATATTTCATGTCTACTATCTCTCCGAGCTGATTGAATTCAACATGTGTATCTCACAATCGAGAAAGAGTCTTGTGTGTTTCTTTCCTTACCGCCTCTGCTTCCAAACCTCACGTGTGTGTATCTTCCAATTCCTCTCAATGGTTTCCTGTTAATTCCCCATTTGTATTCCCATTCAAACCATCTAACAACTCCCTTCTAACATAGCCCAAAAGCCCTTCAAACAATAAAAACTCCACCGTCTTAATAAAAGTCTATGCATTCTGCTTCTTGACATTAACCGGGGCTGGTGCTTACTTGTCTCAATTGTAATAAAAGTCTAGAACGATGAACTTGGTACTTTGATCGAAAAGAGCTGATGTTTTGCTGCTGTCCAGCATTGATCTTCCATCTTCAACGCCAATTTGCACCTCGATGTTTTGCTGATGTCCAGCATTGATACTTGGTTGTTTTTGCTCACTGCTATATTGAACCATGGACATGCCCACTGCCCACACTATACATGAGTTTCAGTGTCGTTCATAGGCACATAAGCGCACACACACCTATTCTATGACTAGTTTCACTTAACTTTAATATTATGTTATAACTGTTGCTCGCGTCATTGCTAACGCATTGGGCCTCTAAAAAAATTGGAATGGCCATGATGATATCTCATACGCCTACATATTCGTGCATACACATAGAGAAACATAAACACCTACCTATATGTATGCATACACATAGAAAATCATATAAAAAACAATCAAATTTAAGCTCATACGTATAAAAAACATCACAGAAAACTAAAAACTAAGTCGATAATCACCGACGGTCGTTTAAAAACCCTTGTTTTTCCATTTTTGAATTCAAGTTGGTTTTACATTTTATGTTAAAATGTTGCTTGATATTAACAACAAACAAATTAGAAAAAAAAAATCGTCGCTGATCGGTTGGTTAATTTAAAAATTACTTATGGGTAATAAAAATTATTTTTTTATTTTTGTAAATTTTATTAGCGTGGACTTCGATAATCCATCGGTAGTTGGAAATCCATTGGTAACTTATTTAATTCACAGACGGACTTTTGGTTTGTTGAGAAAATTTCTCATACTCTGAAAATCGTCGATCCGTCGGAAATTATTGACGGATTTTGGACATTCTTGAACATCAAAATGGATTGTTGGTAAGTGTTTATCACCCGATAAACATTACCACTTTCGGTTACCATGTAAGACATTCTACCTTTATTGTTTCTCTTATCTGATAAGATGTTCGGTTCTTACTATACTTACCAAATAAGTGACCTCATAATCACCCGCTCGGTGTTTGAATTCCACTTTGTTTTTGGGTTTAAAATGCTTTATCCCTTTTGCTTTTTCCATTTTACCAACACTTTCATCCTCCCAACCCTAAGACATACCACATATATATAAAGATAAAGAGATTACATGTGGTTTGGTGACGACTTACAGCTTAATCGTTAAGCTATTAAGCCAAAATGGCTATATAAAATAAGCCGAGACCCCCCACTTATTCCCATTAAGCTAGCTCGAACAAAGTACTACCAGAAATAATTCAACCCTCTCCTTTGCCTCCTTCGATCCCATCAGTCGTTTATCTCTCAAACAAACAAATTTATCCATATAGATAACTGAACTGATGGACTTAGATCCCCTACGTGTTCTTTTATTATATATAATTCCATATATACAATTGTATACAAAAACGCAAAGCTTGACTACGTACAATTGTACATATTTACGAAAAAAAATATATTAAAAATGATAAATACTCAACCCTAATAAATAATACAAAAGGTCCATCATTTTTAGGGTTTATGGTATTGAAAGGTTGAATCACGCGAGCCGAAGCAAATGCCTCAGATCCTTGGTTGCAACGTCATCAAAACTGTTATCAATGGCGACTGAACCTTGCTTCTTGTTGAAAAACGAAGGGAGTGGCAGGGACCCCGGCGGCGGAGACAAAAGGAACGTTGACCCTGCATACCAATCGTCATGAACGACCGGAGCACTCCGTAACCTGCCGGTGCCGGAGATGTTTTCAACACAGTTCATAGAATTAACTCTATCCAAAGTCATCACCGGCAGCCTCTGCTTCTCTTTTTGATGTTTGGCCGTCAACTCAGGTGTACTGGCGGATCTGTTGATCTCCGGCGAACCCATCCGCTTCTGCAAATATCTCCATGCGTTTGATTTCCGGTGACCGTTGTTGTTAGTCTGCCGTCTAGGAAATGTGGTTCCATTTGCAGTGTAAGGTTTGTGGCGACGATGAAAGATGGTCGGGTTCCGATGGATCAAGAAATCTTGCGCCCGCAACACCTGTGTACCCATTACAGAAATCGATTCAATGGAGGAAGGAGATCCTGCAACAAGATTAAATCAGGTTTTTATTTCTGATTTATTGTTATGGTCTCATCCCCCTCCTTCCTCATAGGAGGAAGTGATCGATCAAGCATAAAGGCCACAGATCGGAGCCAAAGGATCAGATTTCAGGGCTGCATCCAATTCTTCAAAGTTGAAGCTTTGAGGATGATGAAGACAAGAAAAAAGGGTTTGGGAGGTGCTGAGAAAAAGGTGGCGAGAATGCACGCCGAGTTGAATGGTTTTTTATTTAAACCATTTAATTTGCATTAAACGAGTAAAATCACAGGGGAACAACCACTTCACCTCCGTGGTTACAAGGGGATTTTTATTCTTGCTCGGATTTGAACCTGAGATCTTTAGATACTTTTGATCTTTGGAGCTCAAGCTCAAACCAATTAGACACCACCCTTGTGATTTATATGGGTGATTTTTATCCGCTTGGTTCAAATTATATCTTAGGTGTTTTTTTTTTATTAACCTCTCACTATGCGAGCCGACTAATCTCAGGACGACCATCTGTTTTGTATATAGCCCGGAGTCACCGCATTTGAACCTCCGTGGCCACAAAAGGATTTCTATTCCTCCTTGGATTTGAACCTGGGACCTCCTGATACTTTTGACCTTTGGAGCCAAGCTCAAACCAATCAGGCACCACCTTGTTAAATTAAAAAGATAATTATGATTATTATTCAAATAATAATTTTTTTGTAACTATATTTGATGTATTGATTGTTTAACGAGGATCATATAGAATTGTGGTGATAAAGAAAGTCGTCTGAACTAGACATGGACTCTTTCGGATATTGAGGATGCAAGTTGGCACATCGTAGCGGGCTATGTTTGGATCCAGACTTTGAGTTGTCGACAATAGCTATAGACATCTTGACGATGAGGATTGACGACGACACTTGAAATGTTGACGAAGTAGACATCAGGGGCAACAACGACATAGTGAGCTCACGTCCAAATAACTCTCTCAGGACCGGTCCTAAGATTTTTTATGCCCTATGCGAAAATAATAAAATATGCCCCTAACCCTATTTTTTAAAGCCAACTAAACATGCGATTTTTTAAGAGTTTAGAACTTATTTAAGCTAAGTATCTCATTTCCATGTTGATTTTTATTAATTATAATAAAAAAAATACAATGAGGGGAACATAAAAACCATAACCTCGAATAGAAAATATAAATGATAAAAGGATAAATCCTGGATTAAGATCGTGCTTCCTTCTTTTCCAGTTTTCCCTTTTCCAAATTAAAATTAACAAAATAAAAACTTTATTTCAATATATGAGATTTAAAAGATAAGGAAAATTACAATTAGTTTTTAACTAAGATAGTAAATTACATTCAAGTTACTGTCATAGCAAACAAAAAGTTAAACTCAAAAGTTACATGTCTAATGACTAAAGACTAAGGACTTATCTGTTAGCAACTTAATAAGTTTAATAGAACTAACAGCTTATTCGCTCAACTATGCATGACTGTTTCATAGTGACTTAATGATATAGAAAGTGACTTATCCAATAAGCTTTTAGGGGGAACTTTATATAGAAAGCCAATTTTTTTTCCCAAACACGTTCCTTCCAACTAAAAAAACGGTCCTAACATCTGCGAAAAAACTTTCTCAAACAAAAACTTTTCCAACTTATACAAACAAATTAATTCATACAGACAATTTTATACAAACAAAAACTTTTCCAACTTTTTCCAACGATGTGCATTCAGTATTCATCACTACTAGGCCTTGGGCCTGTTTTTATAGTTAAAGCTTAATTGTTCAATTCCCAAATTATTAAACCCAAAACTAGTAATAAATGACAACTTGATGCCCCTTTCGGTTTTGATGCCCTGTGCGACCGCACGGGCTGCACATGGCCAGGGCCGGCCCTGAACTCTCTGATGCCCCGGAGATTATTAGCTAACAGATACAAGGAGCGGGGCCAATTATAAGAGAGAGGTAGATTTATGGAACGAGTTTTGATATATGCGAACTATTTCTATAGCTTAACGTAAAATCTTTATTACTATCGGAACGGTGATTTAACATCACTCATGGTTTTTACCCATTCACAGAGTTTTCCACGTCATTGTAACTTGCTTTTTACATTTTTATGCATTTTATTAATATATTTTCATTTATCAATTTGTCCTCTCGACCGTCTAATCATCGGGCATTAAACCGAAACACGAATGGTCGTGTGAGAAGTAGAGAGTTAAGATCGGAAGCGTGAGAAGGAATCCAGACCCCTGATCGATCACCTTTAATTTCAAATCTACAAATGAATCGCGCTTGAAATGGAGATTGACCCGGTGCATCTCATCTTAATTTGCATCCAATGATAGAGATCTCTTCTTACATTTCTCACCTTAAGCCTCCTTCCCACCGGCACCCAACCCTAAACCAAAAATGGTCACTCAATGAGTTTCGACCAAGACCATATTCTCAAAAAAGTTACCAATTTTGATTCAATAAAGACCATTGTGTTTGATGTAATTTCACTAAGTGTAAACTTAAAAGTTATTTACTAAACTTGGAATCACGTGAGACAGGACTTTTTTCGTGTGACACGATTTTTACACTTGAAACTTCACAGCAAAACACTGTGAATGTAACCTTCATAGTGTTTTTGCTGTGAAGATTCGGCTTTTTTTACCTTCACAACATTTTATTGTAAAGTTTTAAGTGTAAATATCGTGTCTCACGAAAACAACCTTATCTCACGTGAACTCAACCTTTATTTACTATTTAGTTATATATTTTTATTTTTAACATATAAAAGTCTTTTTATATGACTTTGATTTTGTCCTCAAACAAAAATATAAAATCTATTTACATAAATAAAAAGAAAAAAAATGGGTTAAAAATGGCCCATTGGATTCTTATGCTAATGGACTTCTTTGGTAAACAAAATTATCATGAGCCCACTATGTATCATTCCAAATCCAAAACATATGAAACCCAATTTGTCATATATCCAATTAACGAAAATAAACGTAATCAAAACGTTTGTTTGATAAAGCACTTATCGATAAGAGTTATCATATTCATTTACCTCATCGTTTGTAACATTTTCGGTCATCAAATTGATTGTTGGTAAGCGTTTCACTTACCCCAAATAAAATTTCCGCTTCTTGCTATGCATTTTTGGTTCTTCCCTTTCTCATCCGGTAAGATAAGTGACACCCGATAAACATTTGGTAAATGTCCCCTAAAATCTTGATTAATAAAGAAAAATCATATGTCGTTTTAGCCGTACAATCCTCATAACTCCTAAAATATAAACAAATGGTACAAGAACACATTGATAACGCAGACGTTGACACGATAGCAAATCAAGAAGTCACATACGTATGCATAAAAAAAATAGAACAAATGAATCTTTAGACGGTATATACTTTGTTTGTATAACTCGGACACAATTCAAGAGAATTTTTTATCATAAAAACACACAATGACATAAGCCAATAATAATACAAAGAGGAGTCCATGAGTTAAATGATCATTTCCTCATTCAAATTGGTTTTCTAACCATTTCTTTCTCGAGTTGATCCAAATGTCACTACTTCTGCTATATCCAAGTCCGCAATAGCTAAAGGCCAAAAAAATATTCAAATTCAACACAAATATGCAATTGTGACGGCCAGGTTTGTAGTGACATTTGGGTCAACCGGAAGAGAAATGGTTAGAAAACCAATTTGAATGAGGGAAATGATCATCTGAGCTAATTTCTCTAAAATGAGAAAGACCACGCCCTTTTCTCCGAGCAATCTTTTTCCTCCAAATTCTACATACTCGGAACTTATTTTTATCTAAAATTTTATATTCAAAAGAGCGATGTTCATTGGTTGAACACAGATTCTATGTTCCATCTTGAAGCTTAAATTTTCGACCAACGTTAGAGTTGTCATAGCCAAGGTTTTGGGTCTATCTTTCAATTTGGTCATCTTCGACTTATAAAAAAATTAATATTAGATCGTTGTTTCTTACATCTTCCTTTAAGAGCTAATACTAGAATAGAAGCGTAAATTTGATAAAGAAAGTTTCAACTTAAAAATACAGACGATACATTCACTGACCCTCAAGACGGTTATACGTGACCTTAAGAAGTTAACTGTTACGACATTGAGTTTGTGTTGTCGTTCGAGGTCACCAGTTCAATTCCCGTTAAAGTCATTGGGAGTCTGTCTGACTGTTAACTTCAGAGCCCAATAAGATTAGTCGAGATACACACAAAATAACTCAAACATCCACAATTACCAAAAGAAGATTCTCATACATTACCAGATTGTCACACACTTTATATATCATATACACAGTGTCGGCGCACAACCTTTAAATACTAACTATGTACAACTATACTGATACAACAATAACAATTCTTCAGAAGAAAAGAAAACGTAAAAATACAGGTAATTATACGTTGTAATAAACTGTCATTTAAAAGCACACAAACAACAATTAAATTTTATCTTTTTTTTTATTAATCTAAATATCCAACCCGTTATGCGAGCCAACTAATCTCAAGACGATCACATGCTTTACAGATAGTCCGGAGTCACCGCATGCTATGTTTATTCAAATAGAATGTTAATGTTGGAATAAAATATGAAGACATTGATATAAAAAAAAACACACACACACACACGTACGTCCAAAGGATTGGAAGACTTGTAGTGTGCTAAAGGGCAATTCGGTAAAAACACAAGTGTCGTCAAAGTCCAAGGTGTTTGTAATGTGATAGGCTTTTCCCCCGAATCCCGGGCGACATATATGTGTTGGGTGTTTGGGAGAACGTGCAAAATTCCAATTCTGCCCCCACAATACAACCTTCTTTTGTCAGCACAGAAACACTACCCTCCGTAGGTGGGAGGTTTTCGGATGTGTCTCTAACACTTGTCATATACTTTGAATTTTTTAACATTTATTATATTAATAAAAAATATTTTTATAATTTAATTATATTGATATATTTATAAAATGTAATTTGATGTATTACTGTATTAATAAGATCTAACATTTATCTTGTATTTTATTATGTTTATGTTAGTCTTGATTGGGTAGTGACTGATATATGAATCTGTAGAATGGGACTGGAATTCAAGCACATCGAGTTTTTTGAAGTTTAATTATGTATTTTAAATTAAAATAAAAAATTAAAGGTTATTGAAGAAATTAATAAGGAAAGACCTAACCTAAACAATCAACCTGATGACAAATTTGCTCATAAATAGATATAAAATAAAATAAAAGAATGTAATCTAACAAATCTGAATAACTAAGACAATCTTAAGATATTGATGTTAGGGATGTATAGAAAACCGTTTAATCTGTCAACCCGTTAACAACCCAATTAAACCCAACTCATTAAACCGTCAAACTGATAAACAACCAATTAAGAAGGTTGAAATTGGGTTAGGCTAGCTCAAACCCAACCCAACCTGCCAATTAATCCGCCGCTAATATATATGATTTCGATATAGTTTTATTTATATCTATATAAAATATATTAATCTTATTAGCTATATATATATATATATATACACACACACACACACACACTATTACGTTTATAAGACATTTTTGAGTGTCTTACCAAGTTTTTATAACGTTTTTAAATTAAGTGTGGTGTTAGTTATTTTATACAACATTATTTGAAAAAATGTCATGTGAATATAAATGTCCTATAAATAGATGAGTTTATAGGACATTTTTTAAAATTGTTCTATAAAATAGCTAATACGAAACTCTATTTAAAAGCATTCTAAAAACATGTTCGAAACGTTAAAAAAATGTCCTATAAACCAATTATAACACTTTTAGATATACATTTTATAGTTTTGTCTTATAAACGTAAGTCCAATAAAGTATTTCATTCATCAATTCTATATAACTACTAAACGCCAACCGAACCAACCCGCCTCAACCTGCAAAGGTTGGGTTGGGTTGAGATTTTTTCAAACCGCGATAATTGAGTTGGCTTGTATAAACGTCGTAAGCCTACCAACACAACCCACGTACACCCCTAATTGATGTTGATTTGCCTAATAAGTTATCACTCAGAATTTCTATCAAACGATGATCTAAAACAATGATAAACGTTTGTCTTTTATAGCCACCAATGATTAAATGTCGTGTTCCAATTTTAATGTGTGTCTTCATCTGATTTGTTGATCCATCTATTTTTTTACTCTTCATGTTAGCCTTTGGATATCTTGAAAAGATGCGAGTGTTGCCCCAACCCATCATTTTATATGCAGAGTGAACAATAAATGAAGTAATGTACAAATAAAGTAATACTTTAAAACGTACTTTGACTGATACTCAGAAGATGTTTCTATACTAGGATATGGGTTGGCGAAAGTTGGTGAGCCAAACTTGTTGGATAAGATTGAGTGACTCAAAATCGAGTTGTCAAACAGTATTTCCCAAACTTTCTGACTTATTTGGTACTGGTCTTCAATCGGATAGATGCTAATTATTTCCACTTTGGCGTTGATCTAACTTCACTTCACCTAGTTTTCGCTTTTACTGAAATCATTCTACTTGGATTAGTAGGGATACAAAAATAAGACTATAAACAATATTACAAGTGGAATCTTATAATAATTGTTTTATTTGAAACATAAGATATATTTCGAATATCAGGTACGTACAAATCATTTTACGTAATTTTGGATCCTGAATTTGAATCCTATAACAAAATTTGGATACTAACGTATTCAGATTCTAGAAACACAATTTGAATCCTTAAACAAAAAAAGCTGGAATCCTAACAGTCTTTAGATCCTATCGTTATACCAAAATCCCAAAACTTTTATAAGTGTTTATCAGATGTAGTTGTGTAATCATCGAATCAAATAGTTGAGACCAGCAATTTACCGTTAGGTAATAAATGAGTATGTTTAATGTAGTCTAGACCTATAATGAAGGAAGCATATTACCAACATGAGCTACACACAAATACATTTGGTATAATGTAATGTTTCAAACCCAATAATAGTCTTATCTCCTTTGTATGCTTTCTTTTATTTTCTAGAACACATATATACCTACGGTATCTTTTATATATATATATATATATATATATATATATATATATATATATATATATATATATATATATATATATATATATATGACTTGGGATCATGTGAGATCAATGGTTTTTCATGAGACCCGTAAGACTAATTCTCAACTCTTGAATTAGATCTACAATATGAACATTCATAATTACAAAATTGTCACCGTACAACTTTAGACCTTTAGATCATTAGCTTATAAAGTTGTTCAATGAATATAAATTGGTCTTACGGGTCTCATGAAAACTTTTGATCTCACGTGAATTCAACCATATATATATATATATATAGGGTATATATATATATATATTATTAAAGGAAAAACAAGACAAAGGACATTTTAAGCAACTTTCCAATCTAACAACTATTCTACCAAAATCCAAGTGGATCACATCTTTTCATATTAACCCTTGACTAACTTTTTTTTTTCTTAATATTTTCCCTCAACTTTTTTCAATATATCTACTACTCTATTTAATGTAGGAATATTGGGTAGAACATGGCTTAGGGGAGCACCACATATTCAATCTCCACATCACCTTCTTAAAAGGGTTCTTGTTTATTTCTCATTAAAAAAACACACCCACATATATATATATATATATATATATATATATACACACACACATGAATGATAGTGTGAGAAATAAAGGTACGATGAGAAGCATGATAAGAGATCGGAACCCTTGATCACTTTCAATCTCATGTCCACCAATGAATTGCGCTTTAAAAGGTAATTGATCTGGTGCATCTCAGTACACCTCATTAGTGTTGACATTCAATTAAGAGTGATTTAAGGGTGGAGAACTATTCATACGTTTCTCACTGTAACTTCTTTTCTCACCGAAACTCAACCTTATATATATATGAGAATACCAATCTTTAATGAAAACAAGAGAACACTTATATCACATGTGATCAAAGAAGACTTTTTAAAATTTAAACCAGAGGTGCGTGTGCAACTCTTTCGTATAATATCATATATGATTAACTACAATAATATATATGTTCTTTTGTTTCCACAAATTGAAGATATTCTCGTTTGAACTCATTCCTATATTAAATTATAATCATATATGAATAGGTGAAAATAATTTATGTTATTTTTTATTTTTACATTTGAATACAATTAGGGTTTGTCTGGAAACATTTTTGGTCGTGTTTTTTTTTCGGTTTCCTCCTATTCATTCATATACTTTTTCGAGAATATCAAAACACATTCAATAAGACTGTTTTTATTCATATATATATATATATATATATATATATATATATATAATCCATAAAGACATTGGGTTTAAAAGCTGAATAGGTAAAAACGTGTTCGTATATAAACCAAGAAAACACCAAATTATGTTTACTATTTAAAACCAACGTCTACCAATTTTCTAAACTGGTATTGGTTATAGAAAAGTAAGCCTCTGCTTAACATTGTTAATTTTTTTTAATGTTTTTTGTTTAGAACTATATAAGTAAAATTAAAAAACTGCCAAAATACAAAATCTGAATTCAAAATCGTTCTAAATAAACCCCGAACTGTTTAAAGACTAAAACACAGTACAAAAATCTATTGTTTTTTTTAGTGTTTTTCAAGTAAGAATGAATAGAAAAAAATGGGATGTATTGAATTTGGTGATAATCATTATTTTCAAAAGATGAGTCAATGGTTATGAATATGGAGTCTAATCTCATTTGAAAACATATCCTTAATCCTCCCTTTTCCTACAAATACTCTTCCTTTTAAATATATATATTTCTAGTTTAATCATTGTAGGGATTTGGAAACTCTTTTTCTAATACATATATATAAATAAACACAAAAGGAAATACATCATATCAGTATTAGTTTTTTAAACTTGTAATAATTATTAACATCATGTTAATATTAACTGTAGATGATTATATATATATATATATATATATATAGATATAGGGGCTGGTTCAAATAGAAACCAATCATATGGTACAAACTATGTGAACCGATCTTGATCGTTCATTTTATCATCAAACGGTTATTATTAAATGAGATTAAATAAACAATAATTTAATTAATGTATTAATTGATATGTGTATGAACAATTGTTCAAAGGGTAAATTGGTCAAACGGTCATTATTAAAT
>NC_037538.1:15202634-15207742 GCF_001531365.2 Cynara cardunculus var. scolymus | reverse complement strand
CTCTCTCTCTCTCTCTCTCTCTATATATATATATATATATATATATATAACATACAATAAAATTGAAGTAAGTGTTTATATTTGTTTATTAATTTGGTGTAATTGGGGGTTGAATTTAGAGGATGATAGTAGGGGAGTGGGAAGCATTATGGAATTTTGGAATACAAAAATCAAGGAAAAGAGGTTGACCCATTTGAATGTGTATGTTGTTCCCAAGGCCATTTTGGCATGTGAAGTGCAATCAAAAAGTGGTAAAAGTGTCATGTTGGAACTTCTAATTAATAATTCTACTTACTACCCCCTCCCCTTTTTAAGGAAAATATATGGTGTGTGTGAGATAACTCGTTTCATAATAACATCTGTAAGTTTATTAAAAAACTAGATTGTGATTCTTGAGAACACGGGACAGACACGAGGGTATGCACAACCTGGGCTGCCACCCTGGGTCGTGGCTATGTGGCATAAGCCTTTGTTTCTTATGAACGATTTTGGATGTTGGTGGAACATTTGAAATCCCATATGACATTATGATGGGATAAAATTAGGTTATCTGGCTCATTCGACGGTGGAAGTTCATTTGGAGCAAAGGGAAACCATTTTGGACAAACCCGCATATCCAAACTTGAAGTAGATAGGTTTGTTGCTTATATTTGTGGATAGTGATCATCGGGGTAAACATCTCGTGTGACCTTGTACTTATTTGGTTAATATACGTCATTTAGGTCCCATATGGAAGACATATAGGATTGTAAGGCTATGGAGCCTCGTTATATCTTTGTGATATGACTTTGTTCTGTTGATAACTTGTTATTATTGTCGATTCATTCAATATATAGTTCGCCCATCTGTATTGTTTCGCATTTTGATGCACCCTTTGACCTAAATGTTGGGGACCTTGTATCTTTTGGCTATAAAATCCCGACAGTGATAACATATCTCATATAGATAGAAAATTGAGATTTGTAGCTTATTATAAGTCAGAAGTTGTGAGCTAACTATGACATTGATTATTCATCATGTTTTTAAGTTGATTTAAAGTTATTGAATCATTTCCGTTACTTTGATCTTGTGACGGAACAATTACAATATTTAATGATAAGTCATGATATTTAGCTTAAGCGAATTTTTGGAACGATTGATAGAAGAATATAATATTCTTCTTAAAGTTTAGAATTCATCAGTTATAAATCAGATCTTATGTATTGAAATAACACAATTTATTATAACTTTAGATTTTTTTTTGATTAACTTGGATATCCAACCAGCTATGCGAGCCGACTAATCCCAAGGCGACCACCTGCTTTGTAGATAGCCCGGAGTCACCGCATTTGAACCTCCGTGGCCACAAGGGGATTTTTATTCCTCCTTCGATTTGAACATGTGACCTCCTGGTACTTTTGACTTTTGGAGTCAAGCTCAAACCAATTAGGTACCACCCTTGTGATAACTTTAGAATTAAGTTTGATTATACTGGTTTTTCATAAAATGAATTACTGATTTAAAACAAATGTGTAATAAATAAAAACTATATAATGAATGTGGTTATTCACATATATTGAAGATATTCACCCTTAAAACTTGGATTCAAGTCACATGACTCTAAATTTAAAACTTAGTACTAATATAAATTTGTCTTCTTTTTCTTACAACTTTTTTTGAGTACTTGATCACTTTTCAAATGGTCATGGAAATAAAGCAAATCTTGTATAATCAATACATCCAAATGATTAAAATTGACAAATAAATAATTTATTCTGTATTTATTAAAAATTTATATAATTTATTAATGATTAATGATTCTAAGATAGAGGTAAATAATGAGAAAACGACCTAATATATGTGATTACATTAAATTCACATGTGATTATATGTACGACTTAGGCCGTGACCTAGGTCAAGGGCAAAGTTGCCTGTGCACCCATGCGTTAACCGTTTTCCATAATCACATGTGATTTTAAAGCCAAATCGCAAGTGATTTGATTGTTCTTGTGTTCTATTATTTTGACTTTGTTCTCAATTTAAAAAAATTCTCAATTACTTAGATTAAAAACAAGTTTTTTAACTTTCTACCACAGTCCTCATGGGCAGACCTAGTTAAGGGCCATGGGTGGCACGTGCCACCGTATCGTTTCTCCGTTGAAGGGTAAAAAAAAATTAGGTTTCATGAACGATGCAACCGTATTAATTTGTTGTGTGCCACCGTATGTATTTTGAAACTACAATGAAAACAAGTTTTATTTGGTAGAGTTGGTTTGCAAGGCTTTTATTCCACCCCACACCCAAGTCCGAATCATGTTAGTGTCATTTTCTTAGTCAAACGGTGTCACCGTTTGAAAAAAATTCTAGGTCCATCCTTGACAGTCCTCCCAATAATTCCTGGCCTGTGCCCTCACCAATCAAAAAAAATTCTTTGAAATCAACTAAAAAAACCAAAAAGTAGCTCAAAATTAACAACAAAAACCGAAAAAATCCATCGAAATCGACAAAAAAACTAAAAAATCTCTCGAAATCAACCAATAAAAATATATGTTTATTTTCTGAGTGTTTTGTGATTTCGTACTCCTTCAATATATTTATTTTAAAGTATTTTTTTTCTTAATAAAAATATATGTTTATTTGAATATAACAAATAATATTTTTAAAGGAAAATGAGAGTATTTAAATTTAGTTGGAGAAGTATAACATGGATGCTGCTTTACAAGTGTTAACCTTTTGAATATGGCCTTTTTGACTGTAGGCTTTTATACTGGCTTTTCAAGGACCACACAGTCACAGTCATCCCAGTTTCAATACCTTATGTGTACATACACACGCTTTTGTACATTTAAGGGAAACGAAAGCTAATTATTTAAGAAAACAAGAAAAATGTCGTTAATATATAAAATTATATATGATTCACGTATAAAATCATACATGATTAGACTCAACTTTGCCCCACGACTTAAGTCACGACAGAAGTCGTCCGCTTCCATTTTTTTGACATTAATGTAAAATCATATGTGATTTTGTACATTACCATTTTCTTGTTTTCTTAAATAGTTGACATTATAGTTTGAACATTTATATATATATATATATATATATATGACAATATAAGAAAGTTGGGTTTATAAGACGCCTAGTGTGTTCAAGTGTCCTAATAGAGTGTCTTATAGGATACAATGTCATTGAACAAAAAAATAACACTACAACAAAATCGGGTTTATAGGACGCTTCCAATTTCTAAGCGTCATAATAGACTTCTTTATAAGACTTAGTTTAGAGGACCAAAAAAATAAAGCGGCCTATTTAAAGGTGTTGTAATAAGTTTATATGACGTTTTTTGACGTCGTAATGAGTTTGTTAGGACATTTTTAATATAAAGCGTTCTATTAACAACTTTATAAGACATTATTTGAAAAACCGTCCTATAAAAACAAATGTCATATAAAAAATTGAGTTTATAGGACAATTTCTCAAAAGTGTCCTATAAAATTGTTAATGCGACACTTTGTATTAAAAATATCCTAAAAACTTGTTAAGACGCCCAAAAGCGTCATATAAACTTATTACAACACCTTTAGATAAGACGTTTTATATTTTGGTCCTATAAATTAAATCCTATAAAACGGTCTATTAGAACGCTTAGAGATTGGGGGTGTCCTATAAACCCAATTTTGTTATAGTGTAAAGTGTCATATCTAAAGTGTTACAATACGTTTTTAAGACGCTTTTGGACATCGTAACAAGTTTTTTATAAACCTTTTAAAATTAAGTGTCACATTAGCTATTTTATAAAACATTTTTTTTAAAGTGTCTATAAACCAATCTTTTTATAGGACACTTGGAAAAGATGAGTTTATATGACACTTTTAAATAGCGTTCTATGAAATAACTAATGTAACACTTCATTTTAAAAAGGTCCTAAAAAATTTGTTACGACATCCTAAAACGTTCTCTAAACTTATTGCAACACTTTTAGATAGTACGCTTTATTTTTTGGTTCTATAAAATAAAGTTCTATAAAACACTCTATTAAGACGCTTAAACACTTTAGGCGTCCAATAAAATCCTAAAAAACACTGTTGTAGTGTGGGTTCATGGAATCCTAAAAAATAAAAAGTGAAAAATACTTAAATAACTCTTTATCTATAGTTCTATACCATATGCACATGTACATATACCGTACAAATGAATATATTGTTATTAAGGTATTTCTTAGTTTTTTTTTGTTGTTTCCCCTGTGAAGCTGTATATGTGTGTTTATATATATATATATGTATATATATATATATATATGTAGGGGCCTATTCAAGGGAGAACTGAGTTGTTTGTGGTAACTGTGAGAACCAATCTCAACCACAAATCAACGGATAAACAAGGAAATTAGTAATTATGGCAGGTTGAGTTAAAATTATAATTAAAGGGCATTTTAGGTATTTTTAAAAAACTCCTCTCTCCTCTCTCCGACCTCCAAACTCCGGCCTCCGGCCAACATTATTCCGGCATGTACCAAGTAATCACAAAGATACACAATGTGATACCCATTRTGATATACTGTGATACCAACTATTATACCAACTCAAACCATAAAAATAAAAGCAAACTCATTGTGATACACTGTGATAAAACAAGGAAAATAATGAAATTGCATATTGTGATACAGTWCATAAAATAAAACTACCGGATACACTGTGATACACTGTGATACAGTTCATGAAATTGCATATTCCGGTGTCTGGTCAACATAACAGGCCAAATCACCCACATGGGGACTCGCCGGAACTCCAGAAACTCTTCATAATCGCAAGCATCCAACAACAAAAGACCACCGGAGAAACAGGGATGATAATCGTCGTAACTGCCGGTTTCTTTGTTTTTTGGGCGTCACCACTTGCGACGGCGGGAGTTGATGGCGGCGGGAGTTGAGAGGGCTCATCGTCACAGTCGTTGGTCTCTGCGGATTTTTTGTCGACGTTCGTGCTTCTCAGAACACGCTTTCGAATATGCGAGAACACGTTTAGTGATGATAAAGGAGAAGATGAAGAAGTAGATGTCGTTCAAGTCTCACCAAAGGTCTAGAATGTATATAGATATTACATATTTCAAAAAGAAAAAGAAAAAACATG
>NC_037538.1:15182500-15202319 GCF_001531365.2 Cynara cardunculus var. scolymus | reverse complement strand
CGGAGAAGAAATAGATGAAGGAGAAAGTAATATCTAGGGTTTTATGTATATAAACATTACCAAAATACCCTTTATGTTATTTTAGGATATAAAATTAATTATTAAAATGATTGGCTGAGATTGGTTCTCACAGTTACCACAAACWAATCAGTTCTCATTTGATTAGGCCCCTATATATGTATATATGTATATATATATGTATATATATATGTATATATAAGTATATATGTATATATAAGTATATAAGAACATAGAAATAAATGATCAAACCCGAAAAATCCATTTGAAGATGCATACAGGAACATATGTTCATTTACCTACTTTTTTTATACCAATTATTCACATATGAAGATGCATATATAAACCAATGTAACAGTCTACCTGATTTAAGTATGAATCATTTATTTGTACATTCTCAACCTTTTTCTCTTATTTTAATCTCCCTGTATATTTATATACATACGGAGGAACCCCGAGAAATTTCTCAGTGTGGGAAAGTGGATTAATAAAGGTTCGCGCTGTGGTTTGACCAGTGAAAAAGTCAATGCGATTTAACCTATAGAAAAGTCAATCGTGTCAATTTGAGGAATAAAATACATATCATTGAAATGGAATCAACCTTGACGTGATTTTAGCCAAACTATACATTTTTCGGGGATTTTCTTTCAGTTTTTGGTTGATTTTGTAAATTTTACAATTATTATAATTTGATTATTTCTACATTTTCAATTTCATTTCTTTGTGCATCTAGGATTTCTCATATTAAATAGGATGCTTTATATATTAAAATTAAGGGGTTGTTTGTTTACCTTTTAATAGTTTCATTAAGAGACATCTTCTGAATTGTTAAGATGTGAATCTTGTTTGGCAAAAAGAAAAGTTTTCCTCTTAATAGTTCTAAAACCCTCTGAATGATTTTGTATCATGGGCTTCTTTTAACCATTAAGCACCTAATTTCATTGTAAATTATTACCATATAATTATATTTCATTTTGCACTATATTCTGAGAGCCTCTTAATCATTCCGACCATTTCATTCTGCACAAAACCATTCAGTAATTACCAAACAACCCCTAGTTAATCAAATTAAAACCAACACTAGGATTTGAGTAAATGATCGAAAATTGACTAAACAAATTACCATCAACAAGACAACAACTACGGTTTTAGAAAACCACAAATTACAATCACATCAACAACACAACAATTAGGGTTTGAACAAATTAAAAGTAACTAAGAAAATTAATATCAGATAACATATTTAGGGCATGTCTAAAATTTAGGGCAGTTGATTAACGAAATCAAATCAATTAAAGAAAAATCAAAGTTAGAGAAGATGTAGAATTTATGGCAAATAAGGTAAATCAATAAAGAATTTAGAGTAAATAAGTGAAACATGTACCATTTTTTTGATTAACATGAATATCCAACCTGTTGTGCGAGTCGACTAATCCCAGGGCAACCACCTGCTTTGCAGATAACCCGGAGTCACCACATTTGAACCTCCGTGGCCACAAAGAGATTTTTATTCCTTCTTGGATTTGAACCTGGGACCTCCTGGTACTTTTGACCTTTAGAGTCAAGCTCAAACCAATCAGACACCATCCTTGTGGTTACATGTACCATTTTTTGAGTTAGGGTTTTGGGTTCCATACTCGGGACTTGGTAATAGAGAGTTACAAACACAAAATTAAAAGAGAGATGAGTAACAGTCTAGCAGAGGTAAGCCAAAGACGGCGAGAGAGGACGAGGAGGCGGAGACCGTGAGTGGTGGGTTTCAATTTCTTTTTATAACATTTCGATTCGAATGAAAAGTGAAGAAAATAAGTGATCTTTAAATTGATTAATCAACATTTAACACAAACATTTATTCAGTTTTATTAAATTTTCAGATAAAACTATCACAAAGTTAATGTTATATTCTTTTGGGATGTATTTATCATTTTCTTTTTCTAAACTCACAAAAAGTATACTCCAAATATTGATTATATCATTACTAAAATGAACAAATGTGATTAAGCTTTATAAAATCAAGAAAAGAGAATGATTTGACTCACATGGATCATTAACTCAATTATTATATATTTTCTATTTTTTTTATTATAATCCCTATAATATATATATATATATATAGGGTTGGGTTCACGTGAGACCAGCCTGTTTTCGTGAGACCCGTGAGACCAGCATTTTACACGTAAACTTCACAGCAAAAACACTGTGAAGGTTTACAAAAAGCCGAACCTTCACAGCAAAAACACTGTGAATGTTTTAAAAAGTCACCTTCACAGCATTTTTGCTGTGAAGTTTACGTGTAAAATGCTGGTCTCACGGGTCTCACGAAAACAAGCTGGTCTCACATGATCCCAAATCTATATATATAAAGTTTTTGAATGAAAAACTGGAAATCTAATTTTAGGATGATAAAATTGAAGTTTATTTCTTAGTGGTTTTTAATGATTTTTATGTTAAAATTTCGATAATAAGTTGTTTATTACAATAATAGAAAAATAACAATAAAACTAAATCGTATTTAAAATAATTTTTAATTTAGACAAATCAAATCAAAAACCATATCTTATTTTATTCGCTCTAAATAAAATATAATATAGTTTTGTGATTTGATTTTTTTTAAATTAACATTTTAATCACATTAAAACATTCAAAACTATATCTTTTTCCACCACTAAAAAAAACAATAAATTAAATTGTATCTAATATAATTAATTTAAACAAAAAATTAAACAAATCAAATCATATAATAATATCCTATTTTATTTAATTTGATATATATATATATATATACTTGGGATCACACCAGCATGTTTTCGCAAGACTCATGAGACCATTTTTTTACACTTGAGACTTCACAACAAAATGTTGTGAAGTTTCAAGTGTAAAAAAGTGGTCTCACGGGTCTTATAAAAACATGTTGGTCTCGCATGAACCCAACTCTCTCTATATATATATATAGAGTTGGGTTCACGTGAGACCAACATGTTTTTATGAGACCCGTAAGACCAATTTATGTTCATTGATCAACTTTATAAGCTAATGATCTAATGGTCTACAGTTGCACGGTAACAATTTTGTGATTATTGAGAAGTCTCGTGACAATTTTGTTATTATGAATGTTCAGATCGTAGATTCAATCCAATTGTTAATAATTGGTCCTATGGGTCTCACGAAATAACCTGGGTCTCACATGATCCCAAGTGTATATATATATATAGACTTGGAATTACATGAGACCAGCATGTTTTTGTTAAAACACTTGAAACTTTACAACAAAACACTATGAAAGTAATCTTCACAGTGTTTTTGTTATGAAGGTTTGGATTTTTTTTTTTACATTCACAGTGTTTTCTTGTGAAGTTTCAAGTTGTAAAATGGTGGTTTCACATGAATCCAACCCAATATATATGTATATGTATATATGGGGAGGTTTAGAGGAAAACTTAAAAAAAAAAAACTGAAAGAACACTCTGGTAACTATTTATCTGGATGATATGCATATGTGCATACGGGTAATTTAAGTTGTTTCTCGGTTTTTAGGCACATGTACATGTTATGCATATGTACATACTTGACAAATTGTTTAAAATTACCAGTATGCGTATGTACATACCATCCAGATAAATGGTTACTAGGGTGTTACTCAGTTTTTTTTTTCATTTTTTTGCGGTTTTCCTCTAAATCTAACCCTATATGTGCGCGCGCACACACACACACACACACACACACACATATGTATAAAAATATTGTGTTTCTTTTAGGAAAAATACAAAACAATAAGCAAAAGGCAAAATAACCGTTGATTTAATGGAGTTAACAAAAGTGTTAGTCAGAGAGACCATGGTCAAAACAAATTGAATACCACAAGAACCAAATCCACAATAAACATGCCGTATGGACCCTAGTAAAAAAACATCAAACCATAGGGACCAAATCCACAATTCATTCTTATTACATATTTTCTAAGATTAAAAGTTACATCTAATCAATAATATATATATATATATATATATATATATATATAAAGAGAGAGAGAGAGAGAGAGAGAGAGAGAGAAACAAGAATGCTAGCTATTTAAAACAACAAGAAAAAGGTCGTTAAATACACAAAATAATACATGATTATTGGCAAAAGTCGCCTGCTTCCATTCTTATTTCTTTTAGTTGTTTCTGCAACATCAATTGCAGATGGAAATATGACAGGATACATTGTTATTACAAATTCTCCGATAGATGGTTTCAACCCCTTGATGTACCTCTCGACCTTGTGGAACTCGGTAGAAATGTAGTGCTCCGCAAATCGAGAATGTTTCAGAAACTCTTCAGTGTATTCCCGAACTGTCATATTTCCCTGTTCCAATTTAAAAAAAATTCTCCATTTGTTTAACCGCAACTTTTGGGCAAAACTATTCTTTAAATTTTTCAGTAAATTCCATCCAAGACAAAGTTCTTTAAACATCTGGTTTTGAGGATGATTCCACTTCTCACCAATACAGGACATTGGATTTCAATATAGCCACAACAAATCTAACCCTATCCTCATAAGAACATTTACTGTTATTAAAGTTTAATTCAATTTCTTTTAACCAACATACTGCTTTAATAGGATCCCTTTCACCCGAATATGTTGGTGAATGTTAAAAAAAACATTTTAATATCACCTCTCTTTTGAATAGTAGTAGTAACAGGTAGATTTATCTCAACTCTTTTTGTTTCAACGTTTGTAGGATGTCCCAGTAAATATGTTAAAGTAGTTTGAAACTTACCTAGTTCTGCAGCTAACATATCTCGAGTGACATTATCAGGACTTTGGGCCTGACCTCGACCTCTGAATCTGTTTCTATCATGATCATGGTTTGCACTTCCTTGTATTGATTCCTCTTGTTATCTTAATGATACGATTGACAAATTGGCAATCACCAGATCGTCTAAGATCCTAATAATGGAACCCTGTGAGATTTTGACAACTTAGACATTAATGCTAAAGGTTGATCCAGTTGCTTAATTATACATTCATGATGTTCTTGGCAAAACATATTTGTCACGGTAGAGCCTTCCAATTAGGGGTGAGCATAGGCGGGTACCCGCCCTTTTTGACAGGAACAGGAACCGGAACCGGAACCGACGGTTCTTGAGATATTGGAACCGGAACCGGAACCGGTTAGAGCGGTTCTTAAATTTTTGGAACCGGAACCGCCGGGAACCGGTTCCGGTTCCGGTTACCCGCTTACTAAAATATTAAAAATTTGTTATTTAGAAATAAAAAATAAAACATTGCCAAAACACTAAATAAATAAGCAAGAATACAAATTATACAGAATAATGGTTACAAATATTGATTAACGATTACAAACCATAATAGACTAATATAAAATGTTCAAATTAAAGTTTATCGATTACATACTATAATGGTAATTGTTCAAAGTTTAACGATTACATATTATGAATCCAAGTGAACACACAATTTGAAAAAATACGAATCATTTTATATGAAGAATTTAGATGAAGATTGAAGATGACGACGTGCTTTTAAGATGTAAACCTATAATAAATTTGGTATTAAAAAATAATTATTATTTTTATTGAAAAATACAGGGTACCCGGCGGGTAACGGTTCCCAAAAATTGAGAACCGGAACCGGAACCATTCTCAATCGATTCCGTATTTTAGGAACCGGAACCGGAACCACTCATATCGGTTCCGGTTCTGGAACCGGCGGTTCCAAGGCGGTTCCGGTTCTATAGCCGGGTACCCGGTTCCGCTGCTCACCCCTACTTCCAATGACAATTTTATTTATGTCGGTAGCCATTCCTCATGGTTTTTGCATTTGTTATAATAATTCCAAGCCAAACTTGGAAAAGAACCCGATTCAAAGTGTTTCTTCCTACACGTAGAAACTCCAAGAAAGTCATAAAATTTTAAGCAAATAAGACAAACAAATTCTTCAAATTAACGAGTTTTTTTATATCCAATTGGTTTATTTATTGTTCACAAAACTCTCCTTTTTTATACTTATAAGCCAACAATTACTGATGTTTTTTGAAAGTTTTCTGCTTAAAGAGCAGTAGGCGTTATGATTCAACATTTTATTTGTTTATGGTTGATTGTGTTGATTTAATAAACCATAGATTATTATACATGACATTGATATGATTCAATATAGCAATGGGATTGTAATCATTTAATTGACATGTGAAAGATTTATTAAAACTATTGATTTTCACGTCTCCATAGATAATTTTATAAACCAATGATTGTTTTTCCTGTTACTTGAGATTACGATAAACCAGCATATCTATCAACCAATTTATAAATCGAAGAATATGCATTAAATTGGAAAATAGTTTATTTAAGTTTTTATTTTGAGAAGCATACCTTTAAAACTACATATTGACGGCAAAAAAAATAAAATATATACTCGTGCAATGCAGTGAGATACATCTTGATTTTAATGTGATATTTTATTCTTTGTTTTTGTCGATGTTATAATATGATTTTATGTGTTTTTAAGAAATCAATAATGATTTTATTTTTTAATAAAATATAAATTTGAAAAAAAAGATATATTAATTTTAATATCAAATCAACTATTTAAAAGTTCTCATTTTTATGTAATTTATTATTTTTATTATAATATAATTTAAGTTTAATAATGAAATAATTTATTTTTGTTTAATAATATAACATTATATAAAGATAATAATTAAATATTCTGTTAAAACTCATATTTATTCTAATTATATTTTAGATCTTTTATATTTAAAATGAGATGTTTATCTTGTATTTGATTATGTCTATCTGCAGTTAGTTACACGAATTAAAATATGAAGCTTTAATAAGTTGTACTTATGCACAATATAATTGTAATCTTGAATTTTAAGTAATATACATTAATAAACAGTACTTTACGCGTAAAAAATGTTTTTAAGAATTTTTGTCAAATGCTTTATAATATAATATAGATAATCATTAAATACATTAATTGATATTTTTTAGAATGAGTAGATTTATGATAGATCAATGTTTTTAGATATTTATTCATATATGATTATATATGTATAGTTTTATGTTTAAAACTCAAATCCCCATGAATCAATCATACGGTTCATGTATTCCAATCATGAATTCATAGTCCTTCTCTAAATCCAACATTACTTCATCATGACTACCTCTTGTGACATTAAATCTTCCACTCATTTCTTTCCTTTTTCACAATATTGTCTTTTGATTCATAATTTTTTTTAAATCCATAAAATAAAATCATACTTTTATCTAATTCATATTTTTAATATATATATATATATATATATATATATATATACGTGGTTGGGTGCATGTGAGACCAACTTGTTTTCATAAGACTCATGAAACCACATTTTTACACTTGAAATTTCACAAAAAAATATTGTGATAGTAAATAAATATGAACATTCACAGCAAAACACTATGAAATTTCAAGTATAAAAAGGTAACCTCATACGTCTCACGAAAACATGCTGGCATCATATGATCCCAAGTATATATATAGGGTCAAGTTCAAATGTTAACCAATAACTTTGTGTTAACTTTGAAAACCATGACAACCAATCAAATTTCATTCTTCTTGTAGGTTTATGTCATGCTCACATTTTAATTACAAGGGTATTTCAGTAAATTTATTTGATATGTAACTCCCAAACAATTAATGGGGAGTTACAAATCATCAAATCCCAAAAAATATACATTTATAATATTAATAATTTTTTTTAATTTTGATCTTCCATGTTTATTGTTCTATCAGTTTTTAATTCGCATAGAAAACACGGTAGTAAAAATTTTCGGTATCGATCAAGCTAATATAGATAAACACAATGGAAAATAAATCGACAACAGTGAGAAAATTAAAATGGTTTATGATGACAATCAGAGTTCGAGGCCGGGAATTGAAGAAATTAACCAAAGCAAATGTCTTGGTAATAGATTTTTATTTTTTTAGATTTGTTTTAATCGAAATTATGTTCATTACGATTTGTTGTGTTTTTTATAACTCATCTTGTATTGATATCTTTTTTCTTTAATTATTAAAATACGTACCTAATTCACATGTTCAAATGGAAATACATGCACGACCATTTTCATATTGTCATATTACCGACTTTTATRAATCATGAACCATTGTGTTCATGTTACTTCTATCATATGAACACAAATGTTATTTTTTAAGCTTGATACCAAATCTTTATATTTGTGTAAATGTTTGCACCCGATGTTCATAGCGTTGGGGTTATGTGTTCATATATTTTATACGATATGAACAAGAGGTGAACAGGATAAGAACAAGAGGTGAACAACCATATAAGATCAGAAACATATATGAACAAGGGGTAAACCTTAAACAGTGTGGATGCAATGCATGTATAAAACTCCAATTGACAAATGATCGCTCCTGAATGTGTTTATAATGAAGGAACTATTGTTCATAAGCTGTTCATATAGTGTTCATACATGTTTTTTTATTTATTTTCTTTCGTATAACAGTTATTCTTATTATGTTCATATTCTGTTTATAAATGCTATGCAGTCCAAGTTCATATATATGTCAATTTTTTGTTCGTATTTGACACAATGGTTCATATATATATAGTTGTGTTCATATGGTTCTTATATTAACAAAAATAAATTAACAAAAAAATCATAGAATTTTGATTTTGTAACTCCCAATTAATTAATGATATGGGAGTTACATTTTTTTTTTACCTAAATACCCTTTTCAACATTGTTAACTTATCTTTATTCAATTTTAAATTTAAAAAAATAAGTTTTAATCATGATTAATCACAACCGTTTATTGAAAGATTGAATGGCTAAGATCAGTTAACAAAGTTAACACAAAAACTTTGGTTAACATTTGATCTTACCCCTATATATATATATATATATATATATATATATATATATAAACTATTTTTAAATGTAAACAAATCTTCAATTTGAATTCCAAAACTTAGATAAGAAGTAAAATGCTATATTTATTTCAAGACAAATGCCATATAAATGTTTTAACAAATTGCAAACAACATCACCAAAATGGAGGGAGGATTCTTCTCCCAAAAATTCTCCAAAACCTCTATTATTATTACTTCCAAAACATTTATCTGCATCCAACCAATAAAACTAAAGGGAAAAAGAGAGAAAAATAATTTTGTTATATTTTTAAATATTTAATTAATATAATCAATGTTTAAGTCCTTAAATAAAAAAATTGTTGAATTTGGATGTAATTTATTTTTGGAGATTTCGAAAAATCTAGTATAAAATTGTTGGAGATAAAGGGTGTTCATTCGTTGAAATCCAATAGATTTAGGTGGATCTGATTTGATCAAATCATCCACTAAATGTCAAATTTTGTCACTTGATTCAATCTAGTTAACTTTAAACAACCGATTTGATCTGATCCGATCCCATTAATTGGATGATAATTTTGAATGGTTTCATCAGTTGGATATTATTATTGTTTATCTATTAAATCAAATCAGATCCATCCGATGTTTTGATTCAATTTTCAATCAATAATCCATATATGTTCCTTTTTAGAAAAACACTAATACAAACATAAACTGAAAACAATATGATAAAATATCATTATATATATATATATATATATATATATATATGTATGAAACTAGATTTGTAAAGGCAGATTATTAGGGACGAATGTAGTCATTATTAGTGGATCAATATCTTGTAATCAATAGTGCATCTTTTAATGTGTATACATTTATATATACACACACAATATATATATATATATATATATCTCTAGATCTCTCTCTCTCTCTACCCAACCCCTTCTTTCTTGACCCTTTATAAGGAATCGTCACTTTGAGGCAAATGTCATTACCACTTGAATTGCTCTTTTAGCCCTCTCTCTATCTCTCTGCTTTATCCATATATATATATATATATACAAGAACATGTCCACCTCAAAATCTTCAAGCAAGCTAAAATCCCTTGAAACCAACTCTCATATTGACATGGGGTTTACGATACTGCAAAGGAACACCTCCATTCCTCAACCAACAGAAAGAAGAGGCAGGAAAAAGGAGGCGGAGCCAGGGCGGTTCCTCGGTGTCAGGCGGCGGCCATGGGGCAGGTACGCGGCGGAGATAAGAGACCCGACCACCAAAGAAAGGCATTGGCTTGGAACATTTGACACTGCCCAAGAAGCTGCCCTTGCCTATGATAGGGCTGCCCTTTCCATGAAGGGTACCCAAGCAAGAACTAACTTCATCTACGCTACTGATCATGATAACACCAATTTCCACTCGCTCATCTCCCCTCTTGATGTACAAACCTTATTCCAGCCGGCACAACTCTTCAATACACCACCTGCTCATCACCAAGCTACTTCCACTAAACAACCAATCAACCCTACTGTTCTCCCCCAGAACCCCGACCAATCAGGTCTTGACACCTGCTACCAGTCCTCCATTGATGATCACCGTAACTTCTTCATGAGTGAAGGTGACAACTCTGGTTACCTTGGCTGCATTGTACCTGATGACTACTTAAACCCTAGAAGCAATCATGGCAACAACGTAGATATAAGTCCTGGTGATCCAACAGGTCAATGTTCATACTGGGATCAAAGCAACCAACTTTTCCCTTCTAACGAAGGAGAGGTGTATGGTGATATATGGGGTGGCAGTGAAAGTTCATGGGAGACGATGAACGGTTACGACCTGTCAGCAATCGTGAACTACCCGACGCCATCTTTGATGGACGACGAGGAAGCGTCCATGACCGGTTTATACGATTCAAACCCAAGCTACGACTTAATGGCTGGTGCTAGTAGCAATGTGACCAACAGTTCACCTAGGACTAGCTGCTCTTATAGTGACATAGTTGGCATCCGATACTCTCTTTGATTTGTGTTGTTCTGAGTCGTCTTGTGTGTTGGGTATGTTTGTTTTTCTACATATATATGATGTAAACATCGAGTCATGATCAATCAATTACTACTTGAGTTAAAAGCGTTTAACATGATTCATCTGAGCCTTCACATGCATGCGTGCTTATTACAAAATCTACATACATATTAATTGTTAAGATCTTAATCATATATAAAAAAAGGGTTGTTATGCATGTCGAATTGTCGATGATTGGTAATTAAGTGAATTTGGGTCTGATCCAACCAGCTAGTTTACGAAATGCTTCAAGTTAAAACATAAAGAAGCTTATTGGAGTTGTTAGTGCACATCGAATTATGGTAACCATGTGTTTGGTAGGTAATTTTCTCGTATATATTCTATTAAGTATTGCATTTGTTCTTTAGTAGTCATCTCCCGGTTTTTCTTTTAATTAAATATAAACAAAATCACTTTTCATTCTAATTTTTAATTAATTACTCTTGAACCGAAATAAATAAATATATATATATATATATATATATAGAGAAAGGGGATTGGGTTCATGTGAGACCAAGGGTTTTCGTGAGATCCGTATTCATTGATCAACTTTATAAGCTAATGATCTAATAGTCTAAAGTTGCACGGTAACAATTTTGTGATTATTGAGAAGTCTCGTGACAATTTTGTAATTATGAATGTTCAGATTGTAGATCTAATCCAATGGTTGAGAATTGGTCTTATGGGTCTCACGAAAAACTCTTGGTCTCACGTGAACCCAACCCTATATATATATATATATACACACACACACACATCACCAGGTATATTATGAATACGATGAGATTTGATTTTGATACTATAAACACGTTAAATGGAACAAATCGCTATTTGGATTTTTATCATCCTTAAAGTCGGTGAACAAAATCTTATTTGTTGTATTTATCGTATATAAATTTTATATAATTAAAGAAAACACGATAATTGTATAGCTCCTTATTTTTTAAGGATCCACAAAAGTTTGCTTATGGCACACTACATAACCGAAGAGCATCTCTTACTGATAAAACCTTCAGTAGATCCTCAGTGACGATCATAACCAACTGTTATTAGATGGAACAAAAAATTCTATACTTGTCAAATAATTAAGAAAACCATTGAATTCCGACAACTCCGTATCAACGGAAAAATGACGATAATAAACGGTGATTTCAAGATGGAATTACTAACGCTATATATTTTTTCTGTACATGGTCGAAAATTTTAAGAAAAAGAAAATGAAAACATCTGCTTTTTGATAATTATCCATGGTTATTTGACGAAACTTTACCGACGATATTTGTTTCATGGTTTTCATTTAGTATCTATTGTTGACGATAAGCAACGTCCAACACCTTAAAGCATGATTTGGAGAGTACTAAAATTTGATGAAAGCACGTCATTAAGTCAACACTTTCATTCTATGCATATATAAGTGATATAATAGATACTTAAACTATATTTGTTATTATAAGTACTGTAGTAATCACAATTTATATAAATGTATCATTTGCATTTGTTTTACACAAATATTTACGAATTGATTGGTTTTGATTTCAACCATTGTTATAGATTTTAAAGCTCTTTCACGCTTTTATACATCCATCATCTTCTTTAATCTCTCTACCAATATGAGATGATGAAAGTCAATCTTATTTCAAGATTTTAGGAACACTCAAACCTCATGTTGCCAAGTCATGATGCTTGGTTTCACTTTTAATTTTGCACTATAGTTTTCACCATTTGGTTGGTTTGATTCCAACCATGGTTATAGATTTTAAAGAGGGTCATCCAAAATAAGACAAACCTATAAGGCAAATCCCATAATTTGACATAAAGGCATTCATTCCACTTACTTACACAATGCACTTCCTACAAATCTTCCAAGTCTTCATCAATGTAGGACAATTAAACTCAACAATAATTCACCATTTGAGAGTACTCAATTCTCATGGTTTCATCTCAATAACCAAGTTTTTCTTTATAAATATATAAAGATAAAGATAAAGATTTTTATCATTTGGTTAGTTATAGATTTCAAAAAGTGTCATCCAAGATAAGACAATCTTATTAGTCAAACCCCATGATTTGAAAGAAATACCTACAATCCACCTTTCTTATACACGGGAAAAATGGTAACCGATTATGTTTGCCTAACTGACATGAATGAAAAATAGACGAAAAAGACATACTTCACACTAGAAATCAAACGACTAGAAATCAAACGACTAGAAATAAGATTGCTCAAAATGTTATCGTCGGGGTGTCGAAAACGATCATGCCAACGAGAAGAGGAAAAAGCAGCAAACGCGGAGGGAATGTGATGAAGATTTGGCTGGAGTGGGTAAAGATCACCGTGACTATCACATCTCATTAGAATGGTACCCTGTATCAGATCATTCACAGAAATATCAGTTGGATCAAATTCGACTGAAATTGAATTGTCTTTTGTGAATTGTTTTACAGAAACGAGATTCTTAATTAAATCAGGAACAAGGAGAAGATTAGTCAAAGTAAATGGAGGATAAGAAGAAGGAAAGGACATCATACCAGTATCCGTAATAGAAGAGAATGATCATTACCAACTATAATATGATGATTTAATGCTTTATTAACATGAGAAAATGTACCTGGATCCGAAGTCATGTGAGACGTGGCACCCGTATCCATGAACCACTGGTTATTCGAGGGCTGTAGCGTCATTTGTGTGCAAAGCGGACTCAATTTCTGTCGGAATATAATTGGAGGCGGTTTCGACATTGTATGTTTGTAGAGATCATGGACCAAAAACACCCGGGACTGCCGAAGGAAGCGGCGGTTATGGTGGTTGGCGGGTAGTCCACAAAGGTATGGAAGAACCATTCGTCGGATATTGTCATGGTGGTGATGGCCATGGGGACGGCTGCCATTGTGCATATTGCATCTGTTGGTGCCACGGGGGGGCGTGAATTCTGTTAGAATAACTCCCCGAGAGGCCGTGGGTTTTGCCAATGGCGACCATCGCGGCCTCGGTACCCTCGACCCATCCCCCGTCCGCGATATGGTGGGAATTCAAGTCAGAGTGGGGGGTGGTGATGGAGCACCTACTGAAGTCGTCATCAAAGCCGTAGGTGGAGTAGATAAGTGTCCAGCAACTTGTTTCGCTTTACGTGATTCTTCCAAAGTGGGTCGGGGATCAGATTGCTGAATGATGGTAGTGACTCCGTCATAAGCCTCAGATCAAGGGATTTGTGCAAATCTGTGGCTAATAGATGGGATGGAGATATCAAGAAGAGTTTAGTCGGACAGTTGGAGTGTCTTCATCTCTGGTTTTGATTGCACATCTCAAGTACCAAAAAGATTCATCTCCAATTTTGATTGCAGACATTGAACGTGCTCCAAATTCGATGATAGAGTTGGGTGGGACGGTTGACGTTTCACGGAGATGGAGGGGTTTACGACGCTTCTGGGTCACATCAGTGCTTCTGTTTTCACATGATGCAGTTAAGTGGGGATGGTTCGCTCATGTTTCCAAAAGAAAGAGACGTGGATTCGCCTGCAAACGAAACGAACCGAACGAACATGAGTGAAGCCTTATTCGTGTTTGTTCATTTAACTTAATCGAAAGAACACAAAAGGTCAACAAACAAAATTTTTGTATTCATGTATGTTTGTTAGGAAAATATGTTTGTTTGTGTTCGTTTTTGTTTTCGTTTATGTTCGTTCGTTAATATGCTAAACGAACGTAAAAAAAAAACGAACAAAAACGAATGAATAAAATTAAAGCAACCACAATTACTCATCATTTTCGTTCCTCTAGAGTAACATAACAAAACGTAACAGAGGTAACTTAGAAGAGAGAGAAAAAGAATTCTAAAAATAAAATTAATTAACTAAAGGCAAAAGACGAATTTAACTGAATTAACAAAAAAAATAAAGATCAATGACAGAAAGACGAAATCTTTTAAAAATGGACAAACATGAGAGAGTAAAATTGACTGATTAAGAAAGTTTAAAGATAATAAAATAATATCCGTTAAATAAAATTAAAAGCATTACATATTTTGAATAAACTCTCGTTAAGATCCGAGTCAAATAGCAATGATTTAAAGCACTTTAAAATCAAGTCAAGATCAACCCATTTCTTTACGTCTTGACGTTTCTTCAAGCCCAAATTTTATTTTGGGTGATCATAACCCACGATATCGCCATCCTACTCCAAATTCATTGGGCTTATTGCATATTCCAAAAAGAATTCCTGATCCATTAAATTAAAAGGCCCACTATACGTGTTATTTATATCTATATTATATTATAAACTATTTAACAAAAATTCTTAAAAACCATTTTTATGCATGATATACCGTTTACTGATGAATGTTACTTAAAATTCAAGATTACAAGTAAATTATGCGTAAGTACAACTTATTAAAGCTTCATGTTTGAATTCGTGCAACTAACTGCAGATAAACATAATCAAATAAAGGATAAACATCACATTTTAAATATACAAAATCTAAAATATAATTAGAATAATCATTGAGTTCTAACAAAAATACTTGATTATATTATTACACCAAAAAAATGTAAAGAAATACATAAAAAAGAAGAAATTTTAAATAGTAAGTTTCGTACTAATATCAATATTTTTTTTCCAATATTTTTTGATATCTTTATATTTATATTTTGTTCAAAAATAAAAACATTATTGATTTCTCAAAACCACATAAAACCGTATTATAACATCAATTGATAAAAAAACATTAAAATCGAGATGTATCTCGCTGCATTGTGCAAGTATCTTTCTAGTTATATTATAAAGTATTTGATAAAAAAAATATTAAAAACCATTTTTATGCATGAAGTACTGTTTATTGATGCATATTACTTAAAATTTAAGATTACAAGTAAATTATGCATAAGTACAACTTATTAAAGCTTCATGTTTGAATTCGTGCAACTAACTGCAGATAAACATAATCAAATATAAAATAAACATCTTATTTTAAATATAAAAAATCTGAAATATAATTAGGATAATAATTTAGTTCTAACAGAATACTTAATTATTATCTTTATAAAATATTTAATATTATTACACCAGAAATAAATTACTTCGTTACTAAATCCAAATTAAATTATAATAAAAATTGAATTAAAGAAATTACACAAAAAAACGAGAACATTTATATCGCTAATTTGATATATATTTTTTTTCAAAATTTTATGGTATCTTCAAATGTATATTTTATTCAAAAATAAAAATATTATCGTTTTCCTCAAAACCACATAAAACCGTATTATATCGATAGAGATAGAATAAAATGAAAAATTAAAATCGAAATATATCTCGTTATATTGCACGAATACCCTTCTATGAAGATACACCCTCAAACTGACAGTGGAATCACATTATATCATTGAGTGGTTTATTGTTTTCGTTGCATTTACGTTGTTTGGCTATTTTTGTTGTTAACATGTTATCATCAAAGTGATTAGGGGAATTAACACATTACAATCCAATTTGATTTTACAGTTCTGTTTGTTTACACTTTAGTAATCTTAAGTGTGTCACATGTTCATCACAGTTTTATGATTCAACGTACTTCTCTCACCTGTAATTTTTCTTTTTAAGTTTATTAACCGGAAGTTCCCGAAACGTTGCCATTAGGAGGTCGATATCCAAGTTTCAAATGATAATCATCATCTTTTAATGTCTAATAACACTCGTAAAAGTCATACGCACTTGAAACAAACTCTTCAATTATGAACGGAAAAAATTTATTAATTATCAAAATAAAATGAGAGAAAAATATAAATTTAGACCATTTCTAAATATTTATATCTTATATCTTGCACCAACCATATTTATTATAACACTGAATTCGTAACACACGTCTAGATTTAGGACAATTCCATGCACATAAAGACACAACTCGAGACAAACAAACAAACATACATACAAAGAAACTTAAGCGTGCACAAAAAGACGCATGTTCGTGTCAAGAAGTGTCGTCGTACCCACAAGCACTAATTAAAAGATACCAATGATACTCGTCTAGCCAAATGTCACTAACGGAATAACATCCCTATCCTTTTTTACAACTATAAACCAACAAAAAGTTCGAAACACACAACCATATATTGAATTTAAGAGACGAATACGAAGGGGTCTAGTCAAATGTCATTAATGGTACCTCTTTTAAAAATCTGAACTGTGAAGTACTTCTCTAACTGACGTATTTAACACATAATTTGAAAACAGGTATCGTATTTGACGGAAAACCTAACAAGAACATTGTTGCCATTTCCAATTGTTTTGTCAAGTACAATTGTTTTTTAATAATTCAAATCAAATACACATTTCTTTGTGTGTATATGTATATAAATGTATGTGTTTACGATTTCTCACTACAATAAAATCGGGCTTATAAGACACTCTCAAATTTTAAGTGTCATAATAGATCTTTTTATAGGACTAAGTTTATAGGATCAAAAAAATAAAATGTCCTATCTAAAGTTGTTGTAATAAGTTTCTATGACCTTTTTTTGACGTCGTAATAAGTTTTTTAGGACATTTTAAATATAAAGTGTTCAATTATCAACTTTATAGGACACTATTAATAAAATTGTCCTATAAAAACAAGTATCCTATAAAAAAATGAGTTTATTGGACACTTTTTCAAAAGTGTCCTATAAAGTTGCTAATGCGACACTTTGTATTAAAAATGTCCTAAATTTTTTTGTTAAGATGTCCAAAAGCGTCATATAAACTTATTAATTACAACACCTTTAGATAGAACACTTTATTTTTTGGTCCTATAAACCAAGTCCTATAAAGAGGTCTATTAGGACACTTAGAATTTGAGAGTGTCCTATAAACCCGATTTTGTTGTAGTTCTATATCAGAGTGTATATATGTCCGGTATCAAAATCAAGTCAAGTTTTTTTTCTCCATTCTTCCTTACAAAGTTTCCATCTCCATAAGGGACGGAGTAACGCAAGGCCTCGTAGAAATTATAAACAATCAGATCCCAAATTATATACAGTAAATCGATTCTCGATTCACCAAAAGGTCTTATTTGTAATATAAAAACCAAGAAGAGTACGACTGGAATCTTTTATGAACGGGGGTGTGGGATTGGAATCTTGTGAGTCGAACATCGTGCAGTTTTCGTCCCGATGCAACGAAGATTCAAATCTCATGGGAAACAACTTCGTTTGTTTATATAAAAAGGTTCAAAGAAGATTAAAGTAATTAATGAGGTTAATTAAATATGCTTCTTCATTGATTATATATGTATCGTATGCCTAAAAGACAACCCCCAGATGCTGGAAAGAAAAGGTTAGGAAAAAGAGGACATGCATGTATATATGTGATCAGAAGTTTCAAGATGGTCAACTCTAAAGTGCTGTTTGAATTCAGCTATTTAAATAAGGTTGGTTTTTGCAATACATAATTCAAATTTAAGTTATGTACAGTACAAGTAACATCGAATATGATAAAATTCAATAAATAAATAGATTCCCTCGTTAATTATATAATGTCGTATCTACGAACAAACGCGTACAGAATGATAAATCGATGATCCAACTACGAGTGTTATGAAATCATCCAAGGTCGCTTGTACCCTCATCTCCTAAACGTAATTTAAGTTTTTGTCGTCATTCAAAAGATCCTTTCAAAACTCGAACTCTTGTGCCTATTGTTCGTTTTGAAATTGACCCTCAACTTATCTCCGCTCAAGTTGCAAGTGAAAGCCTCTACATGCTAAATGCCATGAAATTTTCATCCGACACAAGAAGAATATTTAGGGATCGATCAAGACACGTAAATAAAAGGGACTACGTACAGGCTTCAAATTGATAAAATCTTAGAGCCAATAATTCGCTCTTTTTGTACTATTAATTAATTAATTAACGATTCTGATATCATAATCTCAAAGAAGGCAATCTTGATTGATTGTTAATAATCAAGAGGATATAGTGAGGACATGTTGGAATACGATTTTAGTCACAAACTGATTATCAAGCAGCTTCAAAGCTTGTAAAGTAGTGTAGAGTTTAGATTTGTGTACCAAGGTAGCTCTCTTTGCATCGTATTTACAAATAGATAACCAGCTACCAGACCCTCTCACTCTTATGTGATCGCGTGTGTATATATATATATATATATATATAGACTTGGGAAGACCAGCCTGTTTTCGTGAGACCCGTGAGACCAACATCTTATACTTGAAACTTCACAGCAAAATGTTGTGAAGGTGACTTTTTAAAACCTTCACAGTGTTTTTGCTGTGAAGGTTCGACTTTTTTTAAACCTTCACATTGTTTTTGCTGTGAAGGTTCGACTTTTTTTAAACCTTCACAGTGTTTTTGCTGTAAAAGTTACGTGTAAAAATATGGTCTCACGGGTCTCACGAAAACAGGTTGGTCTCACGTGAACCCAATCCTATATATATATATATATTAGAAGCGTATTTGCACAATGCAGCGAGATACATCGTGATTTTAATATTTTATTTTATTCTTAATCTCAGTCGATTTATAATATGACTTTATGTGATTTTGAGAAAACGATGATGTTTTTATTTTTGAAATAAAAAATATGTTTGAAAATATCATAAAAATTTGACAAAAATATATCGATATTAGTATCAAATTAACTATTTGAAATTCCTCATTTTTTGTGTAATTTTTTAATTCAATTTTTTTACAATTTAATTTATGTACAATAACGAATAAATTTATATTTGGTTTAATAATATAATATTTTTATAAAGATAATAATTATTTATTTTGTTGAAACTCGATAATTATTCTAATTATATTTTAGATTTTTTATATTTTAAAATGAGATGTTCATCCTCTATTTGATTATGTTTATGCGCAGTTATTTATACG
>NC_037538.1:15170454-15180885 GCF_001531365.2 Cynara cardunculus var. scolymus | reverse complement strand
TAATTTAATTTAAGTTTAATAAAAAAATAATTTATTTTTGGTTTAATATTATAAATTTTATAAAGATAATAATTAAGTATTCTGTTAGAATTTAATGATTATACTAATTATATTTTAGATTTTTTATATTTAAAATGAGATGTTTATCCTGTATTTGATTGTGTTTATCTGCAGTTAGTTACACGAATTCATATATGRSATGAAATCGGATAGGGATGAACGGGTTTAAGAGTTTTTAAGAGTTTTAGCCAAATGCTTTATAATATAGTATAGATTAACTACATCCTTGATTATGGTATAAACACGGATTTTGCTTTGATCATATCAAACCTTTAATCTTTAAACCAATTGATCAATGACTCTATTTAAAAATTTAAGAACATCACTTGTACTAATATTGAGTAATTATTTTCCTGTAAACAATCACTACAACAAAATCGGTTTATACCCCTCCTTATACACACACACACAGCCCAAATGAGGTGTGTACTTACAGCTTAATGAAAAATAGGCGAGCTTATTCACACAGCCCAAATGCAATTACTTGTCCAGATTCAGCCTGAAATTTTACCATGTTTGCCCTGATAAAATAGCGCTCCCCTAATATAACTTATTTGGTCGCCCATCTTCACGTACGTTCTCTTCTCGCCAGTTCATCTCTTTCCTCCCCCTTCTTTCGATCATCTCCATTGTCAGTTGCATCTCTTTCTGGCGATGATGCCGGTTGCATCTCCTTTCGGAGACGATCTCCATATATATATATATATATATATATATATATATATTATAATTTTGTTACTTCGACCATCTAATTTGAATTATTTATCCAAAAGATAATGTTATATACGGGTCTCAAATAAAAATTACTCTTCCATCATTATATGTTAATGTGTTAATATAAAGTAAAACTTAATCTTAATAGCCCCTTCTTATAATGAATGCTTAAAAAGCTATTAAAACAACATATCTTCATCATGGTTTGTACGAAAACGCCATTTAAGATGTAAAATGATCTTGTATAGAATGATCAAATTGATTAATCACTAATGATGCAACTCTAAGCCAAAAGCCACTATAACAAAATGAGCATTTTAGAGTTTAGTCGTCATGAATGGGACGTTTCTATTTCATAGAGTACTTAACGAGACTTTTGGGTTTATAGGGTCAACACTTATGTGTTATGTACAATTACGTTAAAATAAGTTGTTTGCACTAAATTATACGACCTAACAAGTTCTGTCGAAGAAGTTGCATAACGAATTATACGCCCAACACTTATGCATTTTAACAATTACGTTACAATAAGTTGTTTGGACGAAATTATACGACCTAACAAGTTCTATCAACGAAGTTGGACAACCTATGACACAAGAAGTAATCGTTTTATTACCCTTTAATATGATGATTTAATTCTTGACTCCTCTTACGTCGCCTAATTTTGTCAGTATAACTTATTAGTTCATTTAACTTCATCCTAACAACTTATAGTAACGTATTCATTGTCTATGACACAATTTGTGGCTCACTAAACTTAAATACCCTATTAGGTCATCTAACAGCATTTGACCGTCCTAAAAAGCTCATCTTATTGTAGTGAATGACTCCAATTTTCAGTAATTTGATTTTTTATAAGTATATAACGTTTATATTCATCTACTATCTTTTCGTATTATGTTCTCATATACAAGATTACCGTAGTTAGTCGGCCTTTGTTTTAAGGTTTGTTTGTTCTTCCCCGCTTCGGGTTGATGTGGCATATAACGATTGCTTTAATAACCTATAAATTTGCTTGAATTGATTCACAAGTGAATATGTTAACTACATCTCCTTGATCATTGGAATCCCATGAATATATTGTGGCATCTATAATTCATTGGCAAATTCTATTGGTCCAATTGTCAACCCCTCTGTGACTTGTGACATTGACTTGTATTTTGGAAGCTTATAAGGAACGTCAGCAACAACGAATTATTTTTTAGCACATTAATACTCCTAATTTTTTAATAATATTTATATATTTTTTAAATAGATATAATAAATAAAAAGAATAATAATGTGACGGATAAATAGTGACTTCCCTCCTGTGACTTTGGAGGGTAAATTTCAACCATCAGATCGATAGATGTTTGATCCAACGGCCATGAACTGGTTCTGACATGCAAACCCCACTTGCCCTAATTAATATAAACACACATCTATCTGCCTACTGATCCATCTGGGTGGTTGACCTGACCATATATACGTACACGTCTATATATGTCGCTACGCCATTGACAGCATCGAATTTGATGGATGATTCCACCACCAGATTCACCACCGGCGAAGACGAGACTGCAAACCAACAAGAACGGCTGCTTCCTATTGCCAACGTTGGCAGGATCATGAAGCAGATACTCCCACAAAACGCCAAGATCTCCAAAGAGGCCAAAGAAACTATGCAAGAGTGTGCTTCTGAGTTCATCAGCTTCGTCACCGGAGAAGCTTCCGAGAAATGCAAAAAGGAGCGACGGAAAACAGTGAATGGTGATGATGTGTGCTGGGCTATGGGCACACTAGGGTTCGATGACTATGCTCCACCATTGAAGAGGTATTTAGATAGATATAGAGAGGTTGAAGACGATCGGTTGGCGACACCCCAGAGGAACGAAGAGGAGGGCCAACCGTCTTCATCGGCAGCCGAGTTCAGTTCGATCCCAAAGCCCTTTTAATTAACCCCCCCCCCCCCCCCCCCTCCTTGATTTCCTTTGAGTATGTTGAAATACAAACTGAGTTAATTATGAATGTTGTGATTTGGCAAAATAGATAACAACTTGTTAATGTTTGTAATTGATGCACCTTCTTATTGACGGACCCAAAAAATTTTGGATACGATGACACCATATAAAACGGTTGCACCTTTCATGAACCTAATTTTTTTTACTTTACCACGGAGGAACAATATGGTAGCACGTGCCACCTAACCACCCCTCTAGGTCGGTCTATGCAGTTCTTAATCACATAAATTATATTAGTTTGCTTTAATTTTGATCTAGTTAACTAATATCAACGATAAATTTAAAAAACCCAAATGAAAAAGAAAAAGAAATTGACAGAGAAAACGTTAACCTTTTCAACCGTTATGGTAGTACGCTTAGAAAGTTGGATGTCTCTTCGTGTGTCATAATACTTTGATTGTGTTGTTTAGTTTGTTCGAAACCATTTCCAAAAGTTGTTTATTTGATACATTGATGGTTTTATAGACTTCTAAACAAATTTCTAATATCCAAACCAATGAAATGTATAATATAATAACATACAAACTAAATCATTCAAGTGCACATTCATCATTGGCATTGGGACCATTTTGCGACAAAGTACCATCTTTTAACTTAAAAACCATAATCGCAACCTATCATTGCTTCGTCAACCATATCTTTCAAAACCAACTGTGATGTGGAGTTCTACGTTGGTGATATACAAAGCAAAATATTTCTAACTAAATTGCATACTAGTTCTGAAGAGACTCTTGTAGTTTGAATATGATGCTCAAAACATAAACAGAAGCGACAACCCCTACACATGACCTTGTTTATATGATCCATATGTCGCCTACGCTTGGTCGCATAAAACTGCAATGTTTTGATACACAATTTGTTACTTCACTACTTTGTATACTGAGTTGGATGCCAGAACATCATGTCATACGACCCTATTGAAAGGTAGTTTCGTCTCACTCAATGAATAGGAGAGAAACAATATCTTTATGAAGAATAGTTCCACATATGTTTGTCAGGGAATCAGGATGGTCAGAATTCAGATGTTTGATAGGTGCATACATACTTTGACAAATGTGAAGTATGTACCTACTATCCCACGTTCCATGGTTTTGGTTGGATAATTTTCGAGACATGTTTGTACTACCAAGATTGAAGTGGGATGTATGTAAATCTCTAGAGGTGGTATGATTGTGATGAGAGTCAAACACAAAACAATTTGATAGATTTGGTCGGTCGGTGAAATTGTGACATCAAAAGAAAACATGGGGCTTGGTCGGGTTGATAACATTGAAGAGCTCGATGTTACACAATTTTGGCTTTTGAGACGTAGCAATAAATCTGAAAAGAGCTTTGTTGTCTTTATTTGAAGAAAATTGATAGACGAGTAGCCTTGAGTTTTGTATAATCTATTTAATGGGGAAACAATCTCGAGTTTCTTTTGTACGCAACTTAAAAACACAAGACGGAGGGAATTCTGGACTACGTCCATATGGATGTAGATGTATGGAGTCAGATAATCACACAATACCTCAATGGAAGTATATTATTAGTGTCATTTTCATTAATGATTTATCTTATAAGCTTTGGGTATTTATGCTTGAACATAAACTAGATATCATTGAGAAATTTTTGGATTTGGCTAGGATATGTTGAAGTGGAGATCGATAAGAAGCTAAGGGTTCGAAGATATGACAAGCGTGGAGTTTTGAGACTTTTGTGAAGACAATGGAATTCACTGGCACTGCACTAGGTGATCAACATTTGGATCGAATCATCAAAAGAATGAATAAGACTTTATTAGAGAAGACTCGATACACATTGAGTACATCCAAGTTATCCAAATCGCTTGGGGCCAAAGTATACAACACTTGGGTACATATAATCAAAATATTACCTTGTCTGTTCATTACTTTGTTTGGAAGTGGCTTATAAGGTAAATATAATGTATGGCATATTCGATAACACATAATGGCTTAGATGTCGGCTTATTCGCTCAACTGGCTAGAAAAAGCTTAATCCATTAAGCACTCATTTAACAGCTCTTGACCTTTTGTGAAAATACGCTCTTCAAATCCCTTTGAAATGACACACCCTCTAAAAATTCTAGTAAGGGGTGAAAATAAGGTGTTATTCCTTATAGATAAAATGGTAATTTTAGCAGTAAGGGGGTAAAATGGTCATTTTTATCGTTTAATTTAGGTAGTTTATTTAACACAACAAAAAACACTAATTTAGTTCAATTCATATAAACAACTTAATCTATACAAAAAACTTAATCATGATGACTAAGCTATGCTAGTTTGCTTTCTTGCATAACATTGATCGCGTAAGGGATTTTGGGCTTGGTCAAGCTTTCATATCGTCTCACTTTTGGTGGCAGTGGATAAGAAATGGGGTTTATGTGATTCTGTCACATTTGTTTTAGTTCAGTGTTTTCATTGTCGTCTTAATCGTAGATGATAAGAGGAGTTACCTCAATAAGCTTACCTAATTCCTATTTTCTTAATATCATTGACATCTCTCTTCCCTGTGGATGCACACTATCTGCTCGTAAGAGAACCACGTAATCGTGTCGTCTTGTTTTGCGTGCAATTAGTACATTTGCTTAATATTGGTTCATAATGTTTGGATATGGTTATTGGTCGATATATTGTGCCTATTATACGTTATCGAATACTTGTTGCTAGACACATTATTTGTTATATTGTGCCTATTATACATATTGTAGAGTTTCATAATCATATGAATTGCATTATATAATTTAAGTATTATTAAGATAATTTGCACAATTAATATGATTGTGAAACTTAACTGTTATATTTTTTTTATTTTCACAATTCAATTACCTTTCTTTAGAAACAAAATATTTATATTGAAAAGAATTTTCCACATTTGTTTTAAAAAATTTACTTAAAATATTATTTAATAAATATATTAAATTAAGTAGAAAATTTCTAAATTATTCATCTAAGGTAACAATATTAAGAAAATTTGTAAGACACACTTTGTACCACTAACATTTTAAAATAATGTTAAAAAAATATGTATTTTTTGAATAAGAAAAATAATAAGTGTTTTATTTTTCTTACAAATAAAATATTTATCTTAAAATATACCAAATATGCTTAAAATATGTCATTTTGTATTTGCATACAATTTAATAAGACCGAAGTTTTTTGAAATGATTTTTTAAATAGATGGATGAAAAACATAATCCAATATGAGTACCTATGAATAATTAGGAAGGAGAGTGATGAAATTATTAAAAAAAATTGAAAGTAGCATTTTTTTTATATATCACGTAATTAAAATGACGTTTCATCAACATCACCTCATTTAAGTCATGTAAGCAAAGATATTATAGTTAATTGGTTTAAAATGTAACAAGTTATACATTGTTGTAATAGATTTTTCAAAATACAACGTTTTAATAAAAAATAATTTAAAACTATATTGTTATAATAAGAAAAAAATAAAAGTACAATATTAATAAAAAAATTTACAAAAAGTAGGTTGCTATTTAATGAATTAAACCCTTGATTTTACCAACGTAATTTATACGTCATTAAATCCCTCGGTAAAAAATTTTCAATTAAATCGACCAAATTAATTAACACTTTAATTATTTCGAAGGATTAAATCATCGACGGATATATCCACGGTAAATATTTAATTTAACAATTTAATTAATTAAATATTGAAATAAAATTAGCGATATAAATAGGTTAAATCCCACCTCAAATTGGACGCAAATGAGGTAAATAGTTACGTGTAAGTATGTGTTTGATAACTTTTTGCTAAGACATGAAAACCCATAAAAATTGTTAGAATTATTGGGTGTTTTTTAATTGCTTGGATTACTGGAAGTTGTGATTCACTTTTAGATTGAAATATTTTGATGGCAATCACATGAAAACCCCGCCAGGGGTTGCCACCCCTTAGACCCCACTACCAGGGGCGCTGCCCTCGGACCCCCGTTATTTAGTGGCTTTGCCCCTAAATAATAGTATACTTTAAATAAAAATAAACTCAAATAAGTGTGCATTTCGCACCACCTTTACTTGTTCAATATTTATCAAGATTACATTGGTCAACTAATTAATCCCGTTACACTTAAATTATATTGGTGATACATATCATTCTAACTATTTTGGCTCATGGAGTTCAAAAAAACAACTATGGTAGCCATCATGATAGAAGATTTTGTCTTTCATGTGCAAAAATAGACCTATTTAACTATATGGGTGGTGTCTGATTGGTTTGAGCTTGGCTCCAAAGGTCAAAAATATCAGGAGGTCTCAGGTTCAAATTCAAGTAGGAATAAAAATCTCCTTGTGGCTACAGAGGTTCAAATGCGGTGACTCCAGACTATCTGCAAAGCAAATGGTTGCCTAGGGATTAGTTGGCTCGTATAGCGAGTTGGATATCCAGATTAATCAAAAAAATAGACCTATTTGAACAAAAAATATGAACATAAAGAGGTGTAAATGGACTTGAATAAACCTGAATTTACCAATGCAGTCTATCTGTATGTGTATGCATGTCGCACATATAAATTGATGATTCTTATAATCAGTGGCGGATCCAGGAAATTAATGGGGTGAGGGCACGTTGGATGAGAATTGGGGAAGGCAAGCATATAGCCATATGAGATACCAAGTAAGACGAGGGTAAAAATAGAAAATTTAAGCTAGTCAACAAACGTTTTTGGTCTTTGATGGGAGACATTTCCCCCGTCCTTAAGGGCTAGATCTGCCCCTCCTTATAAAAATATCTGTAACGATTAAATAAGTAATGAGGATGTCTAGATACAATGTTCAAGGTCTAGTTTTATAATAATAAGATTACTATTCTATAACCAACCAATTAATAGGACAGATGAAATCTAGTAGATATATTTGTCAAAGCTTGAAACTATAAAAGATATTGATGGGTGGAGTTACATATTTGGCCGCTAGTGTATATATATATATATATATATATATATATATATATATATATATATAGGGTTGGGTTCACATATATATATATGTAGGGCAATTAGAAGCAAAGGAGAGCATCCAATGCCCCACTTGATCAATTAGACAATTAGAGTTAGGTCAAGTACCATTTTANCTAGTGTATATATATATATATATATATATATATATATATATATATATATGTAGGGCAATTAGAAGCAAAGGAGAGCATCCAATGCCCCACTTGATCAATTAGACAATTAGAGTTAGGTCAAGTACCATTTTATCATTGTTTTTATATTCAATTTTGCATAGGTATTTGGAGGTATGTTTAAATAAAAAATTAAATATCGTAAAAGTTTCTGTAAATATGCGTATCTAAATCAATATGAATAATCTATAATGTCAGTTCATATACATATATATATATATATACATACATATTCTATATTATATCACATATTATAGTCATTCACATATGATACTGTATTCTATCACATATGATGCACATGTGATACTAAATTAGAGACACAGATGACCTTTGGTGCGACTTAGGTTGCGGGCCAAGTCGCTCGTACTCGACTAAGCCCCTTCACGTGTATTATCACATGTGATAATGTGTTCTTGATGTAATATTGTAATCCATCACATGTGATACTAAATCAAAGATGTAGATGACCTTTGGTATGACCTAAGCCGGAGAGCGAGTCGTCTGCATAGCACCAGGTCCCCTCACATATATTATCACATGTGAAAAAGGTGTTTTTCGCGTTTTCGTAAAATGACAATGTTATATATATATATATATATATATATTCATATATCTATATACATATAAGAGAGAGAGATAAAGCGTCTCAATCATTTGCAAACCTCATAATTCATACAAGTCAAACAATTGAGATGTGTATTGAAAATAATGAAGATTCATTTATTATAATTTAGATATTTATGGAAGATAATCATAGTTCATTCATCATTATCAATGTTTTAAATTAGAAAACAGTCGAGATATATATGAAATCAAGTATTCATTAGCTTAGATAGACAGTTGAGTACGATTTGAATGAATTATAAAGTTTGCAATGATTGGGACTATATATATATATATATATATATATATATATATAGAGGGGGGAGGTTCAGGGAAACCTCTAAAAAAATGAAAAATTAAAGAACACGTTTTGGTAACCATTTATCTGTATGATATACATATGTGCAAGTAAGTAATTTAAGTTGGCTCTTGGTTTCTATGCATGTGTGTATATTATGCACATGTGCATACCGGACAAATATATAATGTTATATACATGTGTATACCGGACAATTACTTAAATGCAAATATGCATACCATACAGATGAATGTTTATTAGAGTGTTCTTTAGTTTTCATTCTTGTACAGTTTCTCTTTAACTTGATCCTATATATATATATATATAATTAGATTTAAATGAGAAATACAAAATTGTTGGGAAGAAGAGAAGCAATCTCAATCACTATATTAAAATTTTGATGGCCAAAACTTTTTGCACCAATTAAAATAACCATGGAAAAGATTAAATATCATGATTTATCTTTTATTTTTTTATATATTCTTTAATACTAATAATCATTGACTTTTGATCTTGTTTCCACCATAAAATTTCCGAAAATTTTACGATCTACAAATCAAATTAAATCTCATTTGCCTAAATGTTATATATGAATACGAAATAATTGGTGTTTTTACAATCCACCTTCCTTATATTCATCCTCTTATATATACACACACGTTTTTACCTATCTCTACATACGTACTTATATCACAATAAGTGAAACTGTTATAAATTAATGTGTATATATTAAAGTGATGAAAGCACGCGTTTTAACTCCTATTTTACTCCGAAGTTAAAATTGGGCTTCAAATATTATCCTCATACGCATCTTCTGTATTTCGTTTGACACCCATCTTAGTAGAAAGAAATTTTTTTGAAGTGAAACCCCATAATTGTGATCTCAGGGGCGGACTTATGTATAAATGAAGGGTGTACGTACTTGCGCTTTGACACAGTGAAATGTATTTTAGGGTACTAAAAGGTGCACCGGTTCTAGTTTCATGAAATAAAGCTAAAGAAATAAATTTATGGTGACAAAATTGGTGTATTTCGTGATGTTAAGTTCCTTGTGTTGGAAGGATGTGAATTAATTCCTTGTGCTTTGCATATTTGTCTATTTTCCAACTTTTGATTTAAGAAAAAATTGGAAGAAAAGACGAGATCGTGGATTCAAATCCAAGGAGGAATACACGGAGATTCAAATACGGTGACTCCAGGTTATCCGTAAAACAGTGGTCGTCCTGGGATTGCGGGTTAGATATCCAGGTTAATCAAAGAAAAGAGTAGTCCGAGATTAGGAGCCTAAATCATGATGAGATGATGGTGATTAATGATGTTATATATATATATATATATATATATATATATATATATATATTAAAATGAATTATATTAATTAGCATGGATCCCCACCCCACTACCAAAAATGTAGATAACATTGGACGATGTCTATATAATATGATTAATGATGTTATGTTTTTTTCTTTCTTCAACACTTCTATTGTCGTCTTATTCTTATTAAAGTTGTCATACAGACTTCTAATTCTCAATTTTAGTAGCAACGCTAACCTTAATTTTTTATCCTTTTATATATATATATATATATATATATATATATAT
>NC_037538.1:15169082-15170269 GCF_001531365.2 Cynara cardunculus var. scolymus | reverse complement strand
TTCATTATTTTAATTTTAGAGAAATACATGAAACAGTTTCATTAAAATTTCATTAAGTATTATATGAAACAATTTCATAACCATATATGAAACAATTTCATATCAAAAAAAGTATTATATGAAAAAATTTCATGAGATTAAACAATGAAATCGACGGATGAGGACGGTTTGCACGATTTGTACAAATTGAGTGATCTCGAAGACTTTTTAGTCAAGTCCAAGTAGGGTGTCTTTGGATGTGAGATTCATAGCGAAAAGACCAGTAATGGTGTCTTTTTTTCACAAAAATGATGATCATCGATCAAACACCTGTAATGGGTTTCCCCTTTTGATCGATGATCATCATTTTTGTGACTAAATAAGATTGATGCAATGGTCTTTGATCGCACTAATTCTCTTATCTTTCAGCTAATGAGCTTCTCGATCTTCTGCAGGCTTTTTAATCTTGACATTGGGACTCTTGTTGAGGTGATCATAAACCTAAAGATGTCTTACTCTTTGTTTCATAGTGATCAGATTTCATCCATCTTCAAGTCGTATAGGCACATGTCAATGGTCCATAAGGAGGGAGTCGATAGGTGCTTGTTTCCTAGTTCATGCGTATCATATCTTCGTTATTGATCATTTGAAATGGAACTAAATACAAAAGATTTCAACGAATATCCAGTGTATATTAGTTCATATGTGGATTTGTGAATCCTAACATAGATTCACATTTGAATCTTAACCATAACTTCTACTGTACGTGAATCACACAACAAAACAAATGACTTTTACCCAGAAAGATCACAATAGGGACATTCCTGCTGATGGTTACCCACGGATCACCCAGAAAATAGCAATGGTTCAGTAGAATCCGATATTTTTCGAGAAAATACCAATTGATTACCCAGGGCTATCCACTAACTTTTGTGACAAGCCACCCTTTAGCGACAGATTTCTCAGAGAAAATTTTGTAAGCAAAAGTCTTTCATTTAGTAGTATCAGTTTACAACTTATAACCTAGATTCATATATGAACTTGTGAATCCTAACATAGATTCACATGTGAATCTTAACCATAACTTGCATGTAAATCGGTTTACAACTTATAACTAGATTTATATGTGAATCTTAATATATATATATATATATATATATTCACACACACACACACACATATATATATATATATATATATATATATAT
>NC_037538.1:15148374-15166558 GCF_001531365.2 Cynara cardunculus var. scolymus | reverse complement strand
TACTGATAATCTTCATAGTTTTTTTTTTCACTTCTCCCATAATTTTATGTATGTTTGTATCGTTATTTAGGTTGCATTATAGTTTTTATGCATTATGTAATGAATATTTGAAGAAGTCTTCAAGTTCAATATTTGATTTTTTGGTTACAATATAAGATAAAAATTTTATATTGATTTGTTTCATTATTTTGATTGCATTATAATTTTATTTATGTTTGTATCGTGATTTTTGTTTGCATTATAACTCTTATGTATTAGGTAAAGATTTAAAATGTTCAAGTTCACCATGTAATTTTTACTTATGTTGAACGTTTTTTGGTTTGCAGGTTTTCGAGTTCTTTAACGTTTATATATCAAGTCTTGAAAATTTGAACTTTTCAAGTTTGAGTTGTGGGAATTTTTTATTATGATCTAAGGTAAGGATTTTATGCAAGTTTGTTTGTAATTTAAAGTGTATTAAAATGTTAAGTATGTTTGTATCATGATTCTGATTGGATTATATTTTTAAGTATGTTCTTATCGTAAGTTTAGTCGTATTATAATTTTATGTATGTTCATGTTATGATTTTAATTGCATTATAATTTTATCTATTGGGTTATAAAGATTTGAAGTCTTTAAGTTTGGTATGTGATTTTTTACATATCGTATGGTTGATCCATTCACTATTGTGTTTTTAAAGTCAAGGTGTGTATTGAAGATGAAAAATGGTACATGTACATCATCCTTTGAAGGAGACATATCTTTATGTGAAGTATTTTTTATTTTTAAGTTTGTGTCAGATTCCTTAATATTTCCGTCGTTATTATTACTCATTTTATTTAGTTTTACAACTTTATTAATAAACAAATCTCTCTCTCAATATATATATATGTGTGTGTATTAAAATTTCACTAACTATATTTTATTTAACTTTTTCGAATTATTTGAATATGWTTTGTTAATGATTCTATTAACAATTAATATATATTTATATAGACAATCCTCATATCATTAATCAAAGCACTCATACTACCGCGCAACGCGCGGTTCCCATACTAGTATACATAGTTTGTGCATGGTATCAGAGCATCAGGTACGTCTTCTTCATCTTTTTTCTTAAGGTTGTGAACAATGGAAACAGAAAAATGATTAGATAAGTTTTTGGTTTTTTTTTCTTGATGTTTTCTACATCTGATTACCAGATCCATCTAAGATTTCTGTGTCCCTGGTTGTTTTATGGCTATTCATCTTCTGTTTGATATGATCGATCGGGTTGTACCTTGTAGATCTTTTAGATCTGAATAGGTCCCTCTTCGAGATCTTGTAGCTCGTTTCTGTTAGTAGTTTTCAGTTTATTTTCTTTGTTTACTGCCTATATGTTCATCGCTATGCTTATCTCCAGTTCTGTCGTTTGACTATTTTGTTGAAATGATCGATCGAGTTCGTACCTTATAGATCTTATTAGATCTGCTCATGTTCTCCTTCGAGATCTCTGTTCGTTGTGGTTCATAGTTCTTTTTTTATCGTATTTTGTTCATCTGTTGTATGATTACCTCAGATCTGTGTCCTTTAATTCCAGATCTGCCTTTTCCAGATCTGCGTCCCTTTATATTCCAAATCTGTGGATTTTTTGTCATCTTGAATACATTGCTCCAATCCTATGAATCACATATTTTTTCTAGATTTGTGTCCTTATTTTCCAGATCTGATAMTGTTGTAATAAATGCATGCTTGATGATAAGTGAGAATCTGTTTTTGTTCTCATATTGTTTGTATTCTCGTTAGATCTTATATGATCTGTGTGGTCCTCCTTCTCGATGCATATATTCCTTTTTTGATATATTGTGTTCATGTGTATGACTGAATATCTTCTTAGTCGAGATCTGAGTTTTTTCTAGATCTGGCAAATAGTTGTTATTCTAACTTTTTTTATCTGTTCAGGTGGATCTTGGTTTGATCTGTATTGTGCCCTGTTTTTTGCGTTGTTTTTTAACATTTTGTTAAAAGGACGGTTGTGGCTCTCTGTTTTTGTTATACAGGTGGAAATTGTTTGTTCTTTGTTTCCTTAAACTTCGTTTAAAGGATTCTGTGGTAAGTTGTTTGTTCTTTGTTTCCTTTAACTTCGGTTAAAGGATTATGTGGTAAGCTTGTTGTTCTTCTCCTTATCTTTTATGTTGTTTTTCTTTGTTTTGTTGTGGAATCTGATTTGTTGGCTTGACCTAGCACGATTATCAGTGTTTTAGGAATCCTGCCTTTAAGCATTTCAGTTCCTGTTGTGTGTTTTCTTTTCCTGCATGGCATCTTCAAAGGGTGAAACTGGGATTGTGGTGGACTCCAAGGTCACTAAATTGGACTTTGGCGATCCACTGTATCTACACCCCAACAACACCAGTGGAGGTTCCATTTTGTCCTTCAAGTTGAGTGGGACTGAGAACTATAAGGTTTGGTCTTGTGCGATGATCTTGGCCTTAGAGACTAAGAATAAAACTGGTTTTATTGATGGTACATGTATGCGTCCTACTGATGATCCTGTTCTTGAGAAACAATGGGATCGTTGTAATTATGTTGTGTTATCTTGGATATTAWGCTMTATGACTGAGGACTTATTCCTTGGTCAGGTTTTTTCAAAAGAATCTTCCCAAGTTTGGGAAGAATTAAAAGAAACTTATGATAAAGTGGATGGGTCTGTAACTTTCAATCTATACCAGAAAATTATTTCTTTAAGCCAAAACAATATGTCGGTTTCTGAGTACTATCATAAACTTAATTCCCTTTGGAAACAGTTTCACGCTCTCGTTAAATTGCCCTCTTGTACTTGCAAAGCATCTCATGATTTCTTACTTCATAGTCAACTGATAAAACTCATGCAATTTCTCATGGGTCTTGATGACATTTACCAACCCATTAGAAGTAGTATTTTAACTAGAGATCCGCTTCCCTCTGTCAAAACCGCTTTTTCTTTAGTATCTAGGGAAGAGTCTCATAGAGGTATTAATGTTAGTCAAAATCGGGTTAAGACTCAGAATTATGCTTTTTTGAGCAAAAGCTTTGAAAATAGACGGAAATTTRGAAAAACTTCTACAAGTCTGATTTGCAAACACYGTGGAAACACAGGTCACACAATTGAAAGATGTTTTAAGTTGATCGGAWTTCCTAAAGAATTTCAAAATCATACCAGACCTCAAAATCAGAGTCAAAGTTTTAAAAATCAAAGTCCKAATTTCAGAMCCACTGCTGGAAATGTTATTTCTTCTGAGTCCGGTACTGCTAAATCATCATTTACTTTTTCAGAAGAACAKGTTGCTAAAATTTTGAGTCTAATTGATCAAAAACCAAATCACGATGAAGCCTCTGCCAATATGGCAGGTATGTTTCAAAATTCTYATTCTRGATGGATAATAGATTCAGGTGCTAATCAACATATGACTTGTAGTTCTTTAAGTTTGGAAAATGTGGTTGATGTGTCAGACTTGAATCTTAGAGTTTMTCATCCTAATGGAACTAAGGCTAATATAAATAAAATTGGCAACCTGAAATTATCCAATAATGTTACTTTGTTTGACGTCCTTGTTGTTCCTGAATTCAATGTGAATCTCTTATATGTGCATAAATTAGCTAGGGACAATAAGGTGTTCATAAGGTTTGATGAATCCAAATGTTACGTTCAGGACTGTCATCAAATGAGTATAGTGGGGACTGGTAGCCAGAATGGCGGGCTTTATTTCTTCGATCAAAATTCTAACAATACGGACTCGTTAAATATAATAACACTACAACAAACTGGTTTTATTGGACACCTCAATCTCTAAGCGTCCTAATAAACCGCTTTATAAGACTTAATTTATGGGATCAAAATATAAAGCGTCCTAATAAACCGCTTTATAAGACCTAATTTATGGGATCAAAATATAAAGCGTCATATCTAAAGACTTTGTAATAAGTTTATATGACGTTTTTGGACGTCTTAACAAGTTTTTAAGGAAATTTTTAATACAAAGTGTCACATTAGCAACCTTATAGGACACTTTTGAGAAATTGTCTTATAAACTCAATTTTTTATAAGACACTTGTTTTTATAGGACAGTTTCTTCAAATAGTGACCTATAAAGTTGCTAATGGAAGACTTTATATTAAAAGTGTTCTAAAAAACTTATTACGACGTCAAAAAACGTCATATTAAAACTTATTACAACTTTTTTGGATATGACACTTTATTTTTTTGGTCATATAAATTAAGTCCTATAAAGAGGTCTATTAAAATGCTTAGAATTTGGAATTGTCTTGTAAACCCAATTTTGTTGTAGTGTAAAATTTTCGTTATTTTACTATAATTTATTTAAATTAAAATATTGATTATACTTTAAAGAAAATGGATAGTCCATTTTTTATTTAAAAAGGAAAATGGTTAAAATTTGAGAAACAAATGGATTAGTAATTTAGTTGTAGGAAATTTTTAAAATACCTCCCTCAACTTTTATTAGGTTTTTAAATTAGTCATGGTTTCGTCTGTATTTACATATATGACTTGAAGATCTTGGTCATCTAATAGATTAAATTAAATGGACGGTTAAGATTGAGTTATATTAGTTATATATAGTCATATGAGGATATTAAGAAATAGACATGGGAAGTTCAATTCATTTTCAAATCTCTCTCTCTCTCTCTCATCCTTTTGGATCTATTTCGCCTATACCATTACCCTTTGCTACCATGAATGACGGAGTCCAGCCTTAATCTTGAACGATTTTGAGCATAAGGGTTCACAACTACTTTGTTGATGGGGTTCTTCATTTATTTCCACATTACAATCTTTGCTCTCTTTCTGTTATTGCCGCTAATAATCTTGATGGCCTTGTGAATCTTGATTCTGAATCGAAGTCATTACCCTCATCGTCACCATCATAGCATTTACGACCCATGCAGCTCGCTATTATCAAAGACTTCAATCTTTCTGCACTTAAGGTTATCAGAGATATGACACACACATGTTTTCACCGTACCTTCCATCCCGCATGGGGATAGAAGGTGAGGTGAAACACTTGGAAAACCGATGTCATGTCTAGGAACTCTGATAACCTTAAGTGCAGAAAGAGCAAAATCTATCATAATGGTGAGATGGGTCGTAAATGATGATGATGGCGAAGGTAATGATTTCGATTCAATAATCAAGACTCACAAGGCCATTGGGGTTATTAGCGATGGTAACATAAATTAAGAGAACAAAGATTATGATGTTACCAACAAAAAATCCCATCCAAAAAATGTTCCACTCCACATAGCATTTGTGAACCCTCATGCTCAAAACCGTGCAAGATTGACACTACAACAAAATTGGGTTTATAGGACACCCTCAATCTCTAAGCGTCCCAATAGACCGCTTTATAGGACTTAATTTATATGACCAAAATATAAAGCGTCATATCTAAAGGTGTTTTGGGCGTCTTAACAAGTTTTTTAGGACATTTTTAATAGAAAGTGTCGCATTACCAACTTTATAGGACACTTTTGAGAAAGTTTACTATAGCTCAATTTTTTATACGACATTTGTTTTTATAGGACAATTTTTCAAATGCGTCCTATATATAAAGTTGCTAATGGGATGTTTTATATTAAAAGTGTCCTAATAAACTTATTATGTCATCAAAAAACGTCATATAAACTTATTACAACGCTTTTAGATAGGACGCTTTATTTTTTTGGTCATGTAAACTAAGTCTTATAAAGAGCCTATTAGGACGCTTAGAATTTGGGAGTGTCCTATAAACCCGATTTTGTTGTAGTGTGAGGTCAGATGCCACTGTGCACGGCGGCAAACCGTTGCGAGTGTAGGCGACCAAAACCTGAACGAAAGAGGGAATCGAAGGAATAGTTGTTATTTAGGTTCAGTATTGAAAATAACTTCGATTTAAGATTTTAGGGTTTAAATTTGGTTTGTTCAAAGCATATTGTTGTTTGGGTCGGGTTTAGGATATGCATGTTTACGTGAAAGCAACCACTTTCGTAAGATACGTTAAGGTTTCGTGTGTGCTTCATGAAAACATTAAACTTCAACATACATTAATGAATCTTAATACACCTTAGCATATTTTAACGTAAAAACCTTAATATACATTAAAATAAATTAAATTAAGGGGGTTGTTTACTAAACGTTTACCTGGTAAGAACTTATCGAATCCAATTATTCTATCGGATAAACATGATAATGACCGAGAATCTTACCAGATAAGTGCGATCGCAAGGACCGAGAGTCTAATTACCGGGTATGTGAGCATGATTACTCTTACCCGGTAGGCACGATGGCAACGACTAAGAGTCTAAGTACCCGTTAAGTGAGGGTGATAACTCTTACCAGTTAGTGCTTAACCGAGTTAATTATTGCATATGATGTCGTTTTGATTGACAAAAGTCTTACTCAATAAGGTAAGTGATGGTGTTGAATTTTATCAGTAAGCGTTTATCAGATAAGTCATTGGGTAAACGGCCCATCATTCTTCACACCATATTCATCCTGTAAGATAATATGATTTGATAAACGCTTACCTGGATAAGCGTTTGATAGACGGCCCCTTACTCTTTAATAAGTCAAGATGTCATCACTTAAGTTTGGATTTTGTTTTGAAAATGGGAACGGGTCACGTACTCCTATTTTATCTCTTAGAGCTAGGGGTATTTTCGTCAAACCATGTTTTGTCCCTTTTTTTGCACTTTTATTTTTTTTTTCTTATTTTTGTAAAAACTATGATATTAGAGGGACCAAAACTTCAAATTTTACATCCCTTCCCGGTCATCTTCTCCGGCGAAAACCCTTTTAATCAGAACACCAACATCAATTAAATGCAAAACCAAATCCAAAATCTAAACACCAAAATGAAATCAAAATCAAACCCAAATTTAACCCTAAACCTTGAAATCAAAATCAGCACCCTAAACAAATTGCTTTAACGGTGATGGAACCACAGGACCAAATCCAAACCGATCGACGGCCATGGCGTCAACGTCACAGTCACAAGAACCAAATCCAAACCGATCACTCCCGGTGAACCCCCAACAACCCATTCCCCTCTGGCCACCAAACCCAAACCGATTCAACCCACACCTGCAACTCCAGAGACGAAACCATAGGGACCAAACCACAGCGATGAAACCACATAGAACAAAGCACAGTGACGATATCGTCGGCCAAAAAACCACAGGGACCAAATCACGGTGGTGGGGAGGGAGGTATCGTCAAAAAATGGAGGAAAACAAGGTGAAAAAGGAAGGGGAGGGTGGTGCCGGGAAAAAAGAGGAGCGGAGGCCGTAGGGGGTACTGCCGCAGGTTTAGCGGGGTGTGGAAGACGTGTCTGTGTGTGTATATATATATATATATATATGTGTGTGTGTATATATATATGTATGTATATGTGTGTATATATATGTGTGTGTCTGTGTATATATAATTGCATAGTTGGGCCCTGTAGTTTGATGTTTTTAACAAAAATAAGGAAAAACAAAAAAAAGTGCAGGAAGAGAGACAAAACATGGTTAGACACTTAGACGATTTTACCCTTGGCTGTGACGGATATTTTTTGACGAAGTCGATGCAAAATCCAAACCTAAGGGACGACATCTTGACTTATTGAAGTTTAAATCCCACTTTCAAAGAAATCACTAAATCTTAGAGACCAAAAACGAAGTTTACTCCAAAAGCTATTATAACAAATAAAAAAACAAAACAAAACCTTAATTAATCGGCATTGATGCCTCCTCCTTCTCTAACGTACCCTTCTTCTCCGGCGACCCCCTCTACCTTTTTCATCATCTCCATCTCCTTCTCCGTTTGTTAACCTAATCTAAGGCCCATCTTCAAACGAATCTCTCCATTCCAAAAGCATTGAAGCCCATCTCCATCTCCATCTCTTGATATATTACTTTTCCTTCCCCTTTCAAAACCCATATTACCCGACACAATTGAAGGTTGGGAAGAAAATTTATGATGAAAAACGTAAGAAAAGATCTAAACACTTAATCACTTTTAGTCCAATGTCCATCCATAAATTATGCTTTTGGTGCATCTCATTAATGTTAACATTCAATCATAATTGATTCGAAAATAAAATCTCTTCTTATTATGCTCTCACCATGACTTTCCAACTAATTAAAACCCAACCTTGTTGAATTGGGTTTTTCTTTTTTAAAAGCTTCACCAGATTGCTTTTTATTGGTTTTGAGGTGTGATTTTCCTTCTTGTGTATTTTTTACACCTTTACAGATTAACCCAAATACCTCACTCATAACGGTAATGCACACAAAAAACTAATTATGAAGTTAAGGTTAAAACGAACCTGTAAAACCTTTTCAGATTCTATTTTAATCATTTGATCACGTACTTAGTATAATATCAATATATTTGATCTTTCTTCTACAAATTTATATTCCTCAATATCATTGTATCATTGTCTCATTGAATACAATAGAAAACATATATGTACATCATATATAACTGAGACATACAAGAATGATGTGGTAGGACATGGCTTTGGGTTACGGTTTGACCTCGTCATCACACCATGTTTCATGTCATTTAAGACCTTGATTAAGGTGTACGTTTTGAAAACTCATTTTCACTAAATTATTCTACAATCATCAAGTCAAAGAAGTGCTTTAGAAAACAATATGTAAGGTGCTGCATTGTTTGGCATCAGAGTCATGTTTGATGGATTTAGGGAAACTACTTAAGGCCGTTACCACTCTCATATAGTTTACGGGGTAACACTCTCGGCTATCAAAATTGATTGATGGTAAACATTTACAACCCGATAAGCACTTACCGGATATCAATCACCACCATCGCTTATCGGGTAAGACTCTTGATTTGTGTTTTCCTTCTTACCAAGTAAGATTCTCGGTCCTTGTTGTGTTCACCCTGTAAGGTAATTGAACCGATAGACTCTTACTGAGATAAGCGTTTAGTAAACAACCCCTAAGTTTTAGATGTGTTTCGGATGTGTTTAGGTGGGATACAGCCTAAAATTAAGCATTAGAATAGCCCAATGTAACCGCAGAATATTGAAAACTTGATTAGAGCAACTAGACAAGAAGCATCCTCAGAAAACAGTCAAAAAGGCTTCTAAACAAAATAGAGCATGGCATGACTATAAATTTCCAAAAGGCTCGGTCTAAACATCCATCTCTAAACTATGAATGATATCATCGAGTGCATATGCTGCCATCAAGTGCCGATTACGAACCACTAGGTAGCTCATGGTTACTATCAAACACCCTGCTTCTATTAACTCATTCATAGGATGGCTAACCTATATATTGCCCATTTCATTATGGGTTACGTACCTAATCTATTAACCTATGCTCATGTCCCGGCTCATTTGTCCTGATGGTAAAGGTGTGTGCAATCTATATAAGTGAGGTCCAAGGTTCGAAACTGGGCACCGCTCATATGCCAATGGATGCAGAATGACCGTGAGACTGGTGCTGTGAGAATACCTCAAATCGTGGCATCTACCCTTTTTTCATATACTCTTTTACCCTGAGTTCAACGTCCATTCAAAAGTAAAAATGATGAGATAATGAGTAATTTCAGTTCAAGATCTTGACACAAACATACGAGCCACCACTTTAGCTCTTATCTCCCCCCTTTTTTTCCGCAAAGCCAGGAGTCCCTACAGAAACAGTTGAAGAGAGGTCTCTTTACAGCCTACCCCCGACCCTGCTTTCAAGTGAGATATACCGAGTCCGTTTGGTTTATACTACAAGCCACTTACAAACTATCATGGATGAGGGATAGTGAAGCACAAGTATTTTCAAAAGTTGTATCATCAAGGGATAAAAGATGTCTCATAATTCAAAAGGAGTACTCAGCTAAGCACAGGGAATAGTTTATTAAAGGACGCAGTACAAACACAACCATAGCTTTGGGATACATATAGATTTTCAAGAAAACAAGCCTCAGTATTCCCTGGCAATATGGAAGAGAGATGAGCACAGAAATCAACCCTGCAATCCAATGATACCTGCATATATATCATATGTCAACATCCATGTAATGTAAGCAAGAGACCAAAACTAGTTCCAGTTTGTTTTTAATTCACAGCAAGAAAGGTCTGGTTTTGGAACTCTTATTTCTTTAATGTTCCTTTGTACTCTTCAAGCCTTTTTCAGACTTGATACAGAAAGAAAAAAAAAAGGAGTAGAGAACACATATTGGCTTACCACATGCAACTCTTCCACCAGCATTTCCAGTGCTTTTGCTCAGCTCATGGCCTCCTGTAGGACAAAGTGGTCAACCCAAGATCAGTAACAGGATATACAACAGAGAACATTGGCAGCCAAAATATCATGCTCTAGAAACAATTCTCAAAGTACCATGAAATCCTACTTAACTTGAGCCAGGGGCCAGAAATATATATATTGTTATATATATACATACATATATATATGTATATGTATATATATATATATATGAGAGAGAGAGAGAGAGAGAGATAGAAAGAGGAGAATATGCACTGTTTTTGGACACTGGACTTTTAACTTCACATTTCTTGAAACTACTGAAAATGTATATAAAAAGAAAAGAAAATAAATAACCATCATTTTTTTAGAAATCTGTCTCAGAGGACTTGAGACAATTAAGATGAACAATAAATTTTAATTTTAGTAGGGTTTTGAGCTTTGTAGCTCCATGGGAGGGCCTCCGAACAAACATTCAAATAAACAAATACTATTAAGAAGACTCCACAATAATAGACAATTTGAGTGATTATATATCAAGACATCAAGTGTCAGCTGGCCATTTTTCAACTTTAAAGTTCAGTGCAGGGTCCTGAAGTTGTTTGGAAAAACTTGGTAACATAAACTTGCGAAGCTACTACAAATGCTGTTATGCTGGTGGTATATTTTTAACAAAAGTCCATCTCAATTTCACATTTCAAAAAAACAATAGGTTTGACATCAAAATATCTAAACGTAGCACTAGTTTTGGTACTATTTATTTTAGAGTAAGACTAGAGGCACTGTTTGTACACTCAACCTAATAGGTTATATCAGACAAATCAGTACCACTGGAATTCTGAGAAAGCATATGATTATTTCCTAATAAGATATGGATAATTAGATGGGTTAGCACCAGAAAACTTTTATGAATGACAACTCATATGCGCGGACCAATGAAAGGGAAATCTGGTAGAGAGATGAGGATATCATTTTGTACAAGTTGAGTAGAAATCCCGATATTATGTTTAGAAGCACAATAATAGCACAAATGACATGATCTTGAGTTGCATAATGATAGTTTTGCATCATGCTTTGCAGCATAGCACTCTATGATGCTTGACTTACCGTAAGCCAAACTAAACAACAAAGTGTTAGACCAGAGGCGTCCATTTGCTACTATTATTGTGCAAAAGGTGTCGATTTTCTTAACCATGTGTTCTAAAACTAGTGTATTTGAATCAATAAGAAAACTGGTAAAGAAATAAGAAAAGTTTACCCTTTCCAAGATCATCAGGATCTGCATGAACAACTACAGCCCTTCCAACAATGGATTGTGATCCAATTAGCGGAATCTATACATAAATTAATATGAAAGTTAGATTTGTATAATCAAGTACATAGTGAAGCTCGATTGCAAGAAATCTAAAGGAGCCCACCTGCTTATCAACAATGGTGAACTTTGCAGAACCTGAGTTGATAAGAAAACCATTAGAGTTCAGCATTTGTGCTTTTGGCATGACATATTAAAGTTCCAAAGAAACCAAAATCTTTCAATAAAAAAAACATTGAATTAATTGCCGTGTCATCTATGTAAGATTTTCCAAGTCAAACATGCTCACAAAACTCACTTTGTTCATTTTTCCGTTAACAGTTTTTAACCTTTTGAAACATGTGTTGAACAAGACTTTTAATCTAAAAAGTTCCCCACCTCTTTTACTACACAAGCCAAAGAAACTAGAAATGGAAATTGAAAATCATGCATGCAATAGAACCTTCAGTTGTTGTATGAACCATCAAGGGTTCCTCCTAATAATTTAGAAAGTAAAATGGTGCCATTACTAGAGTAAAAGAGGTGGGTAATACAAAAAATAATGACAACCCCACAACATATACGAAAAACGAATGAGCAAATTTCAAACTAACATTTTGCACTGGAAAAGCTTTGAATGAACAATGTTGATAATGAGCACATTGCTAATCACACTTAATTAAGAAATAACGAAGCAAAGTTCATGTAAGTTAGATCTTGAAAATTCATCTGGTATATAGGTTTGCATGAGAGATGAGACAAAGATCATAATGCTAGTTTTAGAAACTTAAAGCACATATACCATCTTCGCCTACTGTGACATTCCCAAGATCACCAGCATGGCGAACTTCATCATCAGGTGCGCCATGCTCTTTTCCATGGGGATTGTAGTGAGGTCCTAGCATCAAAAGAACAGGTTTTGTTGATTAGATTATGGACATTATGCAGAAACTAATTCACTTGTCCGAAGTTTGAAGAGGAACATGTACCAGTTGACATGCATCCATTGGTTGTGTCACCAAGTGCATGAACATGGAAACCATGAGGTCCAGGTTTGAGGCCAGAAAGGTTTCCAGTAACAGTAGTGGGAGCACCTGAGACATTAGTCAAGTAAGGTAACTGATGTTTTTATCTATACTCTGATACAACAACAAGATATAACTCAAAGAGTACCTTCTGCCTCTTGACTGAATAGGATGGTGCCACTGACACCCTCACTGCTGCTAAGAACCGCAACTGCCTTCACCATTTTTGAATGTGATCTAAACAATTGAATAACCAAATATTATCAACGAAGCACCTACAACTTTCAGAACAACATGTATGTTAGATATCAAGATCCATGGCCTCAATCCCTGAACTCCTTGTTGGTTGGCCCAAAAGTTAGATCCATCAACACCAACCAATGGAGCTTGCAAGTATTAGATATCTAAACCACAGCACAATCACTGTTGGGAGAAGATTCATGCAAGTTACTTCATTAAAAAGGGATGCCGCTCCTCTACATAAGCACAAACCCTGTCTTAGGGGTCGGATATACGTAAACCTTTCCTCTACCCCAAGGACTAGAAAGGCTATTTCCTTGACAACCCCCGCTTCTTCAGAAGGGTCTAGAGAAATCATGAAAAAGTTTTAGAAGATTCTGAAATGTTACTAAAGCATGAGACAACAGAAACTATCAGTAAAATACTAAAACTAGTGTGTGTACCAAAACAAAGTAGAATACATGCAATAGAACAAAGTAGCAAGTAAGTCTGCCATAATTTCCATGTCCTTTAACCATTAAATTCTAACCATTTTGAGCACTGTTACAACTTTTCTTGCCCAGCTTATTACTCCTTAGCACTCAAACATAAAAAGAACCTTCAACAGAAGCAGGATGATAGACCTTATCACTAATACCCACAAATCCTGTTTAGTATGGAACGGTGAACAAGTAGAAAAATATTCAAAACCTCAATGAGGACAGACCGTCATTAAAAGTACTCATCTGTAAAAGAATATTCACAACAGTTCTTCTCCTCATGCCAGAAGTCAACTATATAAGTAACACTTCCCAAAATGGAAACACCTTTCCTTATTATCCTGCCCAAACCATCTTTACAAAATCAATAGATACCTCCCCTGTGTGTTGTGATTTGATTTCATTAAATTCTCCATAAGTACAATTTGCATCAAAACCAATCCGTAAGAACCTCCCCCCCCCCCCCCCCCGTTTTTTCACTTCATATAAACAGATTGTCCGATCGTAAATCATACTATATAACTTCCATTATAGCATTCATTATTTAATCATTTACCACAGTACTGTTTGTTATGGCTACAGTTACCATGGTTTTACCTAAATTTACAACAAGATAAACACACATACACCCTCCCAATCAATTGACGTCAATTGTTCTATAATCATGACGAAACAATCTAAGGAATCAATATATCCAAATAGCGTGAAGATCAAGCAGAATCAACATCTAATCATGACGAAACAATCTAAGAAATCACTATATCCAAATAGTATGAACATCAAGCTGAATCAACATCGTAAACGATAAAAAAATAAACACGTATAATACATCCATCATCGTTAGATTCAAATTCGCTTTCGATCAGTTCACAGAACCAGAAAAACATCATACCAACCAAACAACAATCAATTCAAACAAATCCAAGAGAAGATGGTAGAAGTTTACCTCAGAACACCCCTTGCAACGAGTCTCTTGTGTGTGTGAGAGAGAGAGAGAGAGAGCAGTCGATGCGCTCGGTAGGGCTCGGCGTATTATTATATAGATGCCACAAATCGCCATTTAAGACTGAGCTGCTAAAATCACCACCTACTCATCTTTTCCACGCTCCACTTCCGCGAGTGTACATAAGATGGGAGCGTGTCATTAAAAATATTGGCGCGTGTTGAATACACGGAGTTAATTCGCGTGGAATTTGAATTTTCGGTGCGTTATTCATTTGAAATGGCTGGGCCTGTTTTTCTAAATTCACAGACTACGTGGAGGCCCATCTCGAATTTGATCGATTATTATCTTCAATAACTTTTTTAAAATATAGATTTTAAAGTTTATGTTTTATAAGATTTTATAAAACATTTTTAAAATTCAAAAAGTAAAGAAAAATCTTTAAATTTAAAAAAAAAATAGAATTAATTACTTATTAAAAAATGGTTTTAATATTTTTTATCAATAGAAATTTTTTGAATTAAATGCTTAGCATAGAAAAATAATATAATATTAATTGTATTGAATATTTTAATAATATAATAATAAATATCGTAGTTTTAAAAAGGAAAAATTGCATCAAAATATAACCAACTTTCACCTAATTCTTATTTTGGGGAATCAACTTTCAAAATAGTTATTTTGGGGAACCAACTTGCATCTGATTCCTATTTTGGGAAACCAACTTGCAAAATAATTATAGAAAAATAACTAAAACTCGTTTTTTTTTTCAAAAAATTAATGCAATAAAATCTATTTTTCATTTTAAATCTCGTTTTTTTTTTAATTCAGATATCAAATTGAACATTTTTTTAAAAAAATCCAAATTGCCACAATAAAAATTGTTTTTTACTAATGCAAAAAAATCAATTTAATAGAAAAAAAATTAATTGATGCAATAAAAATTAAATATTAAATGTCACATTCAAAAAATTTATATCTAATTAATCCGTATCAACTATTTTTTTTCTATTAAATTAATTTTTTTTTTGCATTAGTAAAAAATAATTTTTATTGTGATAATTTGGATTTTTTTTAGAAAAATTCAATTTGATATCTGAATTAAAAAAACGAGATTTAAAATGAAAAATAGATTTTATTGCATTAATTTTTGGAAAAAAACGGATTTTAGTTATTTTTCTAAAATTATGTTGCAAGTTGGTTCCCCAAAATAGGAATCAGGTGCAAGTTGATTCCCCAAAATAGGAATCAGGTGCAAGTTGATTCCCCAAAATGACGATTTTGAAAGTTGGTTCTCCAAAATAGAAATCAGATGCAAGTTGGTTCCCCAAAATGACGATTTTGAAAGTTGGTTTCCCAAAATAAGAATTATATGAAAGTTGGTTCCATTTTGATATAATTTTCCCTTTTAAAAATAGAAAATATGTTCTAAATAAACCTAAAAGAAATTAATTTTTAATTCTTTTTTAAAGAATCTTTTCAAGTCACTATTTTGTATGTTCATCATTTTATATATTTTTTAATAAAAATATTTCAATATACAAATGTGTACAGTTTGTATATGCAAGTTTTAAAGTTTTTAATATAAAAATTCTCTAAAAATATTATTTAGAAAAAGAGAAATGATGTTTTAATATTTTCTACTATTGAGATTCCTTGAATTAAATGTTTAGGAGAGAAGTAATATATTTTATTAATTGTATTATATATATATAGATATATATTATATTATAAAATATTTGATAAAAACTTTTAAAAATTAATTTTTATGCATTAAGTGTTATTTATTAATGCATATTACTTGAAATTCAAGATTATAAGTAAATTGTGTGTATGTATAACTTACTGAAGGTTCATGTTTGAATTCGTATAACTAACTGCAAATAAACATAACAAAGTACTGGATGGGTTTCTCATTTTAAATATAAAAAATCTAAAATATATTTAGGATAGTTATTGAATTTTAACAAAATACAATTATTATCTTTATAAAAAATTATATTATTAAAATAAAAATGAATTACTTCATTATTAAATTAAATTATAATAAAACATTTAATTAAAGAAACAATTTAAATATCTAATTTGATATTAAAATTGATACATTTTTTTTCAAAATTTTATGATACCTTCAAATTAATATTTTATTCAAAAAATAAAAACATTATCGTTTTTTCAGCACCCCATAAAATCATATTATAACATTGACAGATACAGAATAAAACAAAACACTAAAATCGAAATGTATCTCGTTGCATTACACGAGTACCCTTCTAGTTTTAATAATATAAAGAACATTGTAGTTTTCAAAATGGAGAAGTGGTTGAAGATAAACCTATCATCTTTTGAAGAATCTATTAGAGATGCTTTAAAATTTTGAGTAAATTACAAACACCTCCCTATGTTTTGTGTTTTGGTCATTTTATATATTTTTAATAAAAATATCCAGTATACAAATGCGTAAAGTTTTTTATATACAAGTTCTAAAGTTTTTAAAATAAAATTTTCCAAAAATAACGGAGGTTTTTATAAGAACCTCTTTTTTCCCCTTTTTTATTGTTACCTCATCTCCAACTCATAAAATTAAGAATCTTTTTTTTTAGTCTCGTTGATTTTTTCAACATCATTATTAATAATTTTGCATATGTAATATATATTAATAATTATAAAGTCATTAAAAAATAAAAATAAAAAACTATGAAAATGTCATTCCACACAAACTTTATGGTAAGAATCAAGTTTCTTGTACAAAAACCTAAAGAAAATGAGGTTCTTATAAGAACTATACACAACAGTAGTTCTTAGAAGCCACTTTACTTTTTGTTAAAAATATACTGCATTGGAATAGACATGGGAATGGGACGGGGACCTCACCTCATCCCCGTCCCCCAGTCCTTATTCGCAGCGGGGAATATGATCATATATTCATACCCAATAGGGAAACGGGGGTTTTTGTAAAACCCAAAATTTCGAGAAAATAAAATAATGCATCTTAATTATTATTTCTATTTTATTTGTGAATATACATATATATATATATATGTTAAATAAAAGTTAGAAATTTAAAATAAGTTAAATTTGTTTTTACTTACGGCTAAGGGCTGAAGGCTCCAATTAGAAGGGGGGCCTGCTGTCAGCTTGGGTGGGGCAGCAGAGGCACAGGCAATGCCTGGCCCAATTAAGGAAACTGCGACCTGCATGGTTGCAGGCTGTGGAGAAGACAGTTTCACAGCCCAAAACTCGGGATTCTGCCGATTTGGTCAACTAATAGGCCAAACCATTTGAGTATAAATCGTGGGCACTAGCTTAGGGTCGTTACTCTTTGAGAAGGAGAAGGAAATCGTCGAGCTTGAGAAAGAGAAACTGGAGTTCAAGACCAAGCAAGAACACCCCCTGCTTTCCCGTCGTTTAGAGGTAATTACTCGATCAAAATTTATGTTGTTACAATGTTTAGCTATGCCTTTGGTCCTGTATAGAACTCTAGAAGGCTCACGTCCCAAACGTCATGTTTTAAGATTCGGTTTCAAGGTTTAGATTTCAAATGGTAAACACGCTGTATCACACTGTAAAAACCACTTAGAGGATGTTATACAGAAGCTCTGCATGAGAGCTCTGTATCATGTTAGAAGCTCTGCATGAGAGCTTGGTATCAAGTTACATTATACAGATAATTGAATTTAATGGAGAAAGTTAATGACCGTTAGACATAGTTGTTAAGAATACTCTAAAGTTAAGCTTAAATTGTCTATTTTAAGGCTATGTTTGGCAAACTAGCTGATGACTAATAAGCTAGCTGATTAACTGAATATGTTTGGCAAAAACTAGTTGAGAAATGTAAAATGACCAAAAATGACATGTTTAAAAATTAATAAATTTTAATATTTCATAGTATATTTCAAACAATTCACTAATATACAATATGTTAATTATTATAAACCATATGGTAACGAAAATTAAATAAAAGAATATGTTAATTAATAGATTTCGATTTGATTTATA
>NC_037538.1:15141185-15148033 GCF_001531365.2 Cynara cardunculus var. scolymus | reverse complement strand
AAATTAAAATCAATTAATACCTCGAAATTAATATTAATTATTAATTAATATTAATTGAAATCTATATTACCTAATAAACCAGATTTATCAAAAGTCTTAATAAATAATTTTTAATGCACAAAATACTATACATTTATGTATTGTCTTAAAAACAACTCATAAGTACTACTATTTTATGCATTCAATTTTAAAATCTCTTAATCTATAATTAAAATAACATATAATACAAGTTACCAATGCATATTATTAACTTTTCATGTTCCCAAGATACTTTTGACACATTTCACTCATGCATTCACTCTCTCATACCTCTATGTCTTATTCTTATCCCCCAAGGTGAGATTCAAACTGATATTCGTCATGAGTTATTAAAAGTTTTCTCATTCAATTACTCTAGAACTTTCGGTCTCGCTCTCGATCTCTTAATTCTTTGCTTTTGGTGTAAATCAAACACATTTGTAGAGTCGTTTAAATATGTTGGATTTTAAATATATTGGATTTTAAACTGTCATATAATTTTTTCATCGATAGACTTTAATTGGAACCATAACTCTCATTTATTCAAATTGTATTAATATGTAAAGGTCAAGTGTAACTTATATCATCGTTAAATCTTCTCTAATAAAAACAGTGAAACTTCAAAATCGTAAAAATTCACGGCTCCCGTCACATTGCACGGATACACAACTAGTTAATTAATAATTAAATTAATTAATAATTAAAATTAATTAAGAAATTAAAAACAATATTAATTAATAACAACTAATATTAATCAGGGGTAGAATAGAAAAAATGGCAAAAAAACTTCTCATAAACTACTTCCAACTAGTTTTTCAATAAACTAGCTTATAAGTCAACTTATGTCTATTAAACATGTCTAAAAAAAAACTTATAAATGAACTTATTTTTATCAAACAATTTCTAAAGAAATGTTTGTATTTGTTAAAATATGTGAGAAACTGTTTTATAAAACTTGTCTACATAAAATGACCAACAGATATACAACATCCACACTGGTATATTTCCATATTTCCTCCAACTATATCATTTTCATATCAATAAAAATCAAAATCTCTATTGTTGATGCTAACTTACCGGACAATTTTCTTCATCGGAATGAACATGGCAAGGACCAAGAATTTTACTCAGTAAGAGCGATCATAAGAACAGAGAGTCTTGTTCGGTAAGTAAGGATGACGACTCTTACCCGGAGTAGCGCTTACCACATAAATTATTGCATATGGTACATTTTGATATACTATAATCTTATCCCATAAAATAAATTATAATATTGATTTATACTATAAACGCTTACCAGATAAGCATTTAGGTAAACAACCCATACATGATATCATTTAATAAGTGAAGTGAAACCATTAAGCTCCTTCAAAAAAAATAAAAAATAAAAACAAGGAAAACAACAACAAAAAGACCACCATGTTTGACCTGCACATTCTTCAATGTATCCAACCCAAACAAAACAAAACAAGAGCAACCTGACTTCATACTTCTTCAATTAATATATTAACATTCTCACAATCATAATCATAATTATAATTACTATTTAAATACTTGTTATTATTTTAATAATTATGTTTATAATTCATGTAAAATATTATTGATATTAGCTTAAAACACAAGGAATTTGCTAAGGAAAAGACAACATTATAACATGCTTGTTTTACTACTCCCCTCCAATCCAACTGCCACAGACTTTGGCTTACAATATCACCAGGCAAACCACAAGAAGATTTTGGTCTAAAAAAACAAGTTTCAAAAGAACCGAAAAACAGAACCAACCAACCAACCATATCTATTCTGACTCCACTTTTCCTCCTTACTTCTTTTCGATGAGCTTCTCGATCAGATCCGCTGCATCCTGAACGGTTGCAATGGTCTGAGCGCTTTCTTCTTCCACGCTGATCCCGAATTCTTCTTCAAGTCCCATCACAATCTCAACCTGTTAACAACCACTTTGTTATTTGGTTTCAGCAACCACCATACCCAATGATTCTAAACTTTCTAGTTATTGTGGTCTTCATGCACAAAAGATATGTTCCATGATGGTATATTTGCAAGCCACAAAGCATTTAGCTCGGTGGTATTTGGGTCGATCATCTAATCGGTAGCACCAATGAGACCATGGATTTGTGGACGCCCACAAACGTAAAAGTACTGAAATTAGTAGACAATAAAGAAAGCAGAATACCGTATCAAGAGAATCAGCTCCAAGTGAAGAAAACTTGGACTCTCCGGTTACAGCAGAGTCTTCTGGTAGTGCCAGCTGCTTCCTAACGATGCTACACACCTTGTCCACTGTCTCGGGTTTCGCCTGCAGGCCAAAACATCAAATACTCACTTGCCATACATACACATGCTCTATATGTTGCATTTACATGATATAGAATAAGCAAGAAATACAATATAAATAAAAAAAGTTATTTTCTCTGCTTTCTTTTTCTTTTACAATGTAAATGAACACCTCACATTAAGATGTGATGATGAATGGCCAAACAAGTTATCCAAGCAAACCAGCCCAATAACCTTTAAAACCATCAATAACCCACTACAAAAGCCTTTTTTTATTGTGGTAACCATGGGTGTCCAGGCCAATACTACACTAATCCCGTGGGGCTCTGAAGTTAAAAGCTAGACAAACTTCTAGTGGCCCTCAAAGGACTTGAACCGGTGACCTCAAAGGAGCAAACCAAGATTTTACCAGTTAAGCTACCTCTCATGGTCCACTATAAAAGACTATAGACTTATAAGACACTTGCATAAGAAAAAAAGTAGACTATTTTGAACAAAGGTAATCCTTTGGGACTACAAAAAGTCGGGCATCATACCGAGAAACAGAACCTCAATGTCTGTGGCAGTTGTGCCTGACATGTATGAGGTCTCAAATCTCAAGTAACTCTCTTCCCAAGTACCCAAAAAATAACTTTCAACAGAACCCACAATAAGAGGAGAAGAAAGCCGTAAACTAACAACCACAAGGGTGGTGCATAATTGGTTTGAACTTGACTCCAAAAGTCAAAAGTACCAGGAGGTCCCAGGTTCAAATCCAAGGAGGAATAAAAATCCCCTTGTGGCCACGGAGGTTCAAATGCGATGACTCCGGGCTATCTACAAAGCAGGTGGTCGCCCTGGGATTAGTCGGTTCGCATAGCGGATTGGATATCCAGGTTAATAAAAAAAAATCGTAAACTAAGGGCATGCATCTTCCTAACCTAATAAAATGCACTCCACATAAAGTGATATGTGTATGAACATCTTAGTCTATTATGCCAAATCAAAAAGGGGGAAATGTAACACATTTTCCCTTGGATGTCGAATTTATCAAATGTTACAAGATGAACGGATTACCGATCAAAATGGGTACAAAAATAGAAAAGTTTGAAACTTTGTCACATCATTTGACAAAAAAGAAACTCTATATTACACTAAATAGAAACTAAACCAAACTTTGTCGAATTTCAGTGCCTTTTGCCCATTTGAAAAACACATTTGCACCTTTTTCACATTTCTATAATTACATGATCAAACATGAAAACCCATCAATTACACACGTATCCTCAATCATCAAAGCATGCAATTGATCAATCTGTTTATTCAATGAGTGTTTATCTATTTTGCCCTCAATTTACAACATCTAAGTTTCAAAAACCAATTGAGATTTTGTACAATGCAATGAATGCTACCATAAGAAAAGGATCACAAGTCCAAACAAACGGATGAAACATATACCGCACAAGAAACCCTGAGGCGTGATGGGGCAGAATGCAATTTAAGAGATGGGAAGGATTTCCCATTGATAGCAAGAGATACCGCATTGAAGTTAGAAGCCCTTGAAAGTGCCTGTATAAACAACCAAATCTTAGCAAAAACAAGCGACAATACGGAATCAAATTAAATTGCATGTCAGAAAGCCAATTTGATCAGAAATCACACAAAAAGAGTCACATAAAAAGCCAAATCTTGTATGTAATAACATAAAAAATTTATCAATGGAATTAGGTAAGATCGTCAAATTTAAATTGCGAACGAATCTTATAAACCCTTTCTTCTATGAGATCAAAAATCATCAAATCTATGGGAGTTGTGGATCGAAATATTACCATAATTTTCGGTATCGAGAATCAACAATAGGGTTTAAGAAAACATAACATGGAAAATCATCGAATAACACTCAACAGAGTTGTTAAAAAAATGTGAAAATTGATAAGAAAACAATAAGAAACCAACATCGTCTCAAAATTTCTTAGCAAAAACATCAAAAACAGGTGTAATCACATTCAGATCGACTAAGAAAACAAAGGAGTCGAAAAGGGTAAGTGTTGTTTTCACCTGATTAGGCTTGTGGCATGAGAGAGATGCCATCAAAGACGAAGATCCTGCAATGGAAGCCATTGATGATGGAGAAATGGAAGATGAAATGAGATCTGAGATGATTTGAAAAGAGAAAACAAGAGGGGGCGAAGAGCAGGAAGAGTGTGAGGAATATTATATAGAGGAAAGGGTTTATAGTTTGTATCGAAAAATTGGGAGTGTTTGGTAAGCAGTTGTGTTTGGAAATGCAATTAGTTCAGCAAAACCCACCCGCAACCATTAACGATGCCATGCCACCCCTATTTTTAGAACCAACTTCAAGAATTTTATGCTCCATGTGTACATAAAATTCAAATTCTTTTTTAAAACTAAAAATTAATGTTAAAATAAAATAAAGATGTATCTCTCTCTCCCCCCTCTCTCTCTCTCTATAAATTTGGGATAATGTCAGGGACTAGTATGTTTTCATGATCGATCAACTTCACAATGTTTTTACTGTAAAAGTTCGTGAAGGTATCCTTTACAACATTTTTATTGTGAAGTTTCAGGTGTAAAAAAGTGGTTCACGAAAAACAGACTGATTTCATGTAAATTCAACCCAATATGTACATATATATATACACACACACACATATACATATACATACATAGAGAAAGTTTACTTTGTAAACCACGTTATTTGTACAAACCTCATTCGACCAATCTTATTTTTTTATTTTTTATTTTTGTAATTATGAGAGGTTGATTAATCATTTTTATTGTGGAGGATGTTAAGCATGGATATTATCATCTTCATTATATTAATTTTAGAGAAATACATGAAACAATTTCATTAAAATTTCATAAGTATTATATGAAAATTTTCATAACCATATATGAAACAACTTTATCAAAAAAAAATATATATATTATATGAAACAATTTCATAAGATTAAACAATTTCATGAAAAAAATTCATAAAATTAAACAATGAAACCTACGGATGAAGGTGGTTTATATGGTTTGTACAAATAAGGATGATTTGCATTTGATCGCTTCTCTCTCTTTTTCTGTATATATAAGGTTGGGCTCAATTAGAAACAAATTTTTAGATTGTAAACTAATGAATATATCTGAATTAATGATTGAATTAAGATTACCAATGACTAAAACATAAGTGGTTAATTAAGAAGTGATTAAGGTAAAAATGGAATTAGTTACAAACTTCAATAATATGTCTAACTTATTTGACTTTTTTTTAATTAAAAAAACTAATATTTTAATCAAACAAATTACATGTAAAAAACAAGCATTCGTTTTATTTGCTTTGACATCCATCTAGATATAGTTTTTTGTTGTAATTGTTTTCTACGTGAAATAGTATATCTGTTTAATATTCATTATGAATAATTATGTATATTCACGTGTATACAACCAGACACTTACCCGGTAAGCGCTTGCCTGTAAATTTAACACTTTCATTTACTTGCCGGTTATGATTTTAGTCCACCAAAACGGTATCGTATGCAACAATTTACCCGGTMAGCGCTTATTGTGGTAAGAGTCGTCGCCCTCACTTACCGAGTAAGACTCTTGGTCTTTGTCTCGCTTTTACCGGGTAAGATTTTTTATCTTTAACATATTCATCCGGTAATGTAAAATGGCTTGGTGTTCACTTACCCGATTAAGCGTTTGGTAAACGGCCCCTAAGTCTTATATATGAACACCAATATCGATGTTCTCCATTGGTCATTGAAATGTAACTACATGCAAAAGGTTCCAACAAACCATTATCCGACGGTGATAAGTAGGTATATACTGGTTCATATGTGAACATGTGAAATCCTAATATAGGTTCACATGTGAATCTTGATCACAACTTGTACATGAATCAATTTAATAAACTTATAACCGAGATTCTGAATCAGTTTAAGATTCATATGTGAACATGTGAATCCTAACATAGATTCACATTTGAATCTTAATTATAAGTTGTACGTGAATCAATTTATAACATCTAATTGAGATCATGAATTAGTTTAAAATTCATATTTGAATCTTAGAAATATATTATATCATAATGGATCTTAAATAAAAGATAATAAAATTCTCTTTGTTTTTGGTATAATTTATTTAAATAAAATATTGATTATATTTTTTACATGATTTAATGTAAAAGAAAATTGGTAATCTAATTTTTATTTTAAAAAAAAAAGTGGGTAACTTGAGAACACATGAAACTATGAAAGTATGATAACTTTAAAAACTGGTGTATCATGTGCTATTTCATATGATTTTTTTTATATGAGACTAAGATTTAGAATATTAATTAACATATATTTGATTCACAATGTGAATCTATTTAGTTTGTTTGTGAAACAAAAGTTGTTGATCCTCTCTCTCAGTGATTTGATGATAATCCCTTTTTCCTTTCGATGTATTTCTGTATCTGTAATTTCAGTTCCAGCGATCATACACTGAGCTTGTTCAGTGATCGCTGAAGAACTTGTTTTGAAATTCATTCAGAGACAACGATACTT
>NC_037538.1:15078189-15141085 GCF_001531365.2 Cynara cardunculus var. scolymus | reverse complement strand
TCAGATATGGAGTTTAAATGAATTGTACTTACGCATAATCTACTTGTAATCTTGAGTTTTAAGTAACATGCATTAATAAGCGTTACTTTATGCATAAAAAATGGTTTTAATAGTTTTTGTCAAATGCTTTATAATATAGTATAGATATGTAGAGAGAAAGATGGAGGTTTAAGGAAGAACCTTAAAAAATTGGATTTAAAAATATATGGTTCTTATTCGAATATAACTTTTTTTTATAGAGTTACTTATGAAAATTTATCCACATTTATTATTCACAACTATTGGATTAAGATTGATCGAAATTCGACGAAGGGTTCCATTTTCATCCGCTTTTTCGTGGGGTCGTTCTTTCCCTTGCTTTGCTCCCGTTTACGACAATGATTGTCTCACTGTCTACTGGAGCTCTACTCTAATTGACAACGAGACAGTGTATTGCTTCCGGGGTGGATGGTTCTGGCGTCTTGTAGATCAGACTTTGCTTTTCCAGGTCCTAAGGAAACTTGTAATAACAACGGAACACGGGTCTTACTTTGAAGGAGAAATCTTCCGTAACAAAAATCGCAACAAACGGTAATGAACATTGTGTATCCAAAAAATTTGTACGAATGATACTGCAATTAATGAACTTACTCAAAAATGTAACCCTATCGTAACAATCACTACCACCCCAACAACAAAATCCTAACCAACATCGTAACAAAAGTATTGGTAACAAAATTCATAACTAAGGGGCCGTTTCCCAAACGTTTATCCGGGTAAGCGCTTATCAAGTAACATTACCTTACCGGATGAATATGACAAGGACCAAGAATCTTACCCGGTAAGAGAGGACGACGACTCTTACCATGGTAAGCGCTTACCGGGTAAATTATTGTATACGATGTTGTTTTGACGAACTAAAATCTTACCCGGTAAGTAAATAATAATGTTAAATTTTATTGATAAGCACTTACCTAAGTGTTTGATAAACAACCCCTAAGCTTTACAAGGATGCAAATATATTTACGAAGCTCTATAAATATGCTTACGAAAGGATTTGTTAAAAATAGTCAATGAATTTACCAAAAGGCGAAGTTTTTACTATTTCATTTTATAAAGGATTTTATGAAAATGGTTACGAAATGTTACAGAATACGGGTCAAAAGTTATGGCCTTTGGAAGTTTACTACGAAAATGGTTTTGAAGTGAAACATTTGGATCTTCAAATTTACGAGCATATAGAACTTGAAAACTAAGGAAATACAAAAAAAAAATCTCGATCCGAGTTACAAGTCAAAAGGCTATGTGTGTTTGGCAATTGCTGAATAGTTTGGTGCAGGATGATTAAGAGACTCTCATGATACAGTGCGTAATGAAATATAATTGTTTGGATAATTATTTACAATGAAATTAGGGTGCTGAATGGTTAAAGGAGACCCAAGATACAAAATAATTTAGAGGGTTTTATAACCATTAAGAAACAAAATTTTTTTGCCAAACAAAATTCATCTCTTAATAAAACTATTAAGAGGTAAACAAATAACCCCTTATTATGAAAATGTTTGGAATCATAACTCAGATAGCGATAACTTATTTTATATTTTTTACTTTTTGAGATCTAAATGTCAGAAAATTTTGTCTTTTTTGGTTTATAATTCATTGCTCCTTTTGTTCCTCATATTTAACGGTAAACTACTGATGAATTTAACCTCATTGCAAACCATAGAAATGAAAATTGTAATTTTAAAAGTACAGGGACAATACTTGTAACTTTTAACAAACTACAAGGACTAAAAACATAGTTTACTCTTAAAAGTATTTGGAATATGTGGAGTGGAAACAGGCCTGGGTTTTTCGTAGGTAGTGTGTGATTTGAGAAGGGCGGAGAGGGAGGTCCAGAAGATCTTCCAGTTCCGGCAATGGAAGGTGAACACAAGCAGCGAAATTGGATGGTGGAACCACCCACTGACCGCCCAGTTCGTGTCTACGCCGATGGTATATATGATCTCTTTCACTTCGGTCATGCTCGTTCCCTTGAGCAAGCCAAGAAATCGTAAGCGTTTTTGCTTGAGCAATTTCAGAATTTGATTTCACTTCTGGTTCCGTATTGAGCATATGGATCTTGATTTTGGTTGGTTGATGTTGAGGGTTTTGAATTGTTTGTATGGTTTTCTTTTCCTCAATGGAATCTAGTGTTAGAGAATTTGATTCTGGTTAAGTTTAACTTTAAATTTATACGAGTTATGTTTCCTCATTTTGATTGTCTTAACTTAATATGGTGATGTTTGGGTGAAAACGGTGCATAGATACTGGTGATCTTAAATTTGTTAAGACTGTCAGTTGACGAACCAGAGAATATATATATATTTTTGATTAACCTGATATCCAGCTAAGCAAGCCGACTAATCTCAAGGCGACCACCTGCTTTACGGGTAGCCCGGAGTAGCCGCATTGGAGCCTCTTTTTTATTCCTCCTTGGATTTGAACATGGGACCATGCACTTTTGACCTTTGGAGCCAAGCTCAAACCAATCAGACACCACCCTTATGGTTAACAAGACACATTACTTCTTGATAACAAGCTACACTACTTCTTGATCTTAATGTTGTATACTGATCAATTTGGTAATTGTAGCGTTCTTCTTTTGTGTTCAGGAAATACATTTAAAGGAGTTAGGGTTATAAAGTATGAACTATTAAGATGGTGGTAACCGGTAAGGGAATGGAGAGCATTTACCGACGAAATTATTGAAAAATGTTGGGTTGTTGGGTTATGTTTTTCAGTTTTGTTTTATTTTTCTTTACCTCTCATTTACTATCAATCTAGTGGGGATGACTTGGTGGAGAAAACTAGGGGGTTAATCAATGATATCACCAACCAACTTGTCATTTTATGGGGATTTATTTTCAACTCTCACCATGGAGGGATTTAGGAGCTAGGTGTCTAGATAGCCCAAGTTAGTCATTGAGCTTGTACTGTAATGATTGGTAATATAGGGAACACCTTGAAAGCGGGATCACTCCTAGAAATTTCATCTTTTCACCCAATAGGATGAAAGATACAAGACAATAGATAGTAAGTTCAAAATGGTGTTATGTTTTAGAAGTTCGAGATTATAAATTTCGATTGGAGACTTGGGAAGACAAAACACCAGGTTTGAAATACTTGAAGTGGCGGTCGGCGTGGAATAATAGCAGAAGGTTAGTGTGTGGGGACAATGGTAGAAGGTAGAATAAACTAGGGTTCCTAGGCTTCACACCAAAAGAAATACTAGGGACTCAAACTGAAAGCAACCTTCACAACCAAAAGTGGATTCGCTAAACAAAGAAAGCATATTTATCTAATTCTCAAATGATTTAATAATTTATTAAAGAAGTCTTGGTCACAACTCCCTTTATAATGAATGGAGACCCTAATACTATAATAACAAAAAATTGTTAAAAAAAACCTTAACTAAGATGTAAATGAACAAATTAGTCGTAGATCCTGTGTACCACAAGTATTAGAATGAGTTTGGTACTTGCATCAATTTGTACTCTATAAGTTTATGTGCATAGAGCTAATGGGTTTGGAAGGAAACATGACCTCTCTTTTTTCCTTATGATAAGTTTATGCCTACTACCAAAGGGCATTTAGCCTAGCGGTACCCGGGTTACCTGTAAAGCCCAACCTCCTAGGAGGTCAAGGGTTCAAACCTCACCAAAGGTGAGGAGGGTGTGTGGATTCATTTGCCATATATAAATATTATATACTTCTACAAAAGTTTATGCTTACTACACATCCATGTTATCCAAGATATTGGTTATGTTCATTGGAGAAGTACCACAAGTAACATGAAAAGTACAGTACCTTAGGATGATGTAAACCTGTGATGGATGCATTAAGCACAAAGTGGTAGGAGGATATGAAAGGGATCCAGGAGTGAAGTTTTTTCTGCAGGTGCATTAATTAGACAATGTTGATCTCACATTTAGCTTTGCACGAGTTCAAGATTCGTAAGTGTGAAAATAAAGAGGTATTTAAAGCTGTGGAATAAAAACACTTCCCTCCATTTCTCATCTACTCCCTCCCCCTCCCCCACCATCCTCTTTCATGCTCTTAGTGTGCTCCCTCACTCTCGACAAGCTAGGTTTATGATCGTAAGAGGAACAAATCAGGTTAACAAAATCTGAGGGAGGACTAAGAAGTATGTTGCAAGGTTTGGGTTGTTCAGAAAAAGTGCTGGTTCAAAGAAAAAGGCAAGGAAAAGGGTTTGTGGGATTAAGTGGACAGAGTTGAAAATGTGGACTCAGTAGAACTTATTATGCGGAGAACGCAGATGTGGAGTGGCTATTGGTTACAACAACATAGGAAGAGTGGTAATTTCGTCTATAGGCTATGCTTCCGACTAGGTTACAATAACTTCCAATAATGAAACTTTGGTAGTTACAAATCTATTTACAATGAATGCGAGGACTGAGCTAGTTGTGAAACAATAAGGCATGTAAATTGAAGTTACCTTTAGTGAAACATAACTACTTAGTCCTAAATCGCCTATAATTCTAGTATTAAAATAGAAAAAACAACATCGCCATAATTTATCTTCTCTTTAAACATCAAATTGAACAGAAATAGCATAATAAAAAGTTACCCGTTCTCTATTCCTGTGATTTCCACTAATAATGGTCTATTCAACTGTCTGCAAAGGTGGTATTTCAAATATAAGGCCGTTCTGGGATGTGAAGGTTCTGTTGTGATGTAAAATGGTATACAAAAGACGTCTGGTATACAGAGAACATGAAAGACTGTTTGGGGAAATAAAAATATGCCTATCAGCAGAAGGCATTGCCCTTAAGAGCAAGGCTCACACAACACTAAGAATCATTTGGGATCTAACAATGGGGGATAACATTGATGTCTGTAAGTTATAGTAGAACATAAAACTTTACATGTACTAGGACTACAAAATCCAGCTATTGAGTCAATTCATTAACCTAAGAAAATATATGAAAAGGTAATAGATGATGTTCAATTTCCAGTTAACCTGGACACCAGGTTGCTAGTAATACTTCCCTAGCAACACTAAATCGCTTAAACGATCTGCAACATAAAATACTAGTCCTCTGCTCCCACCATATTAATGTTATATAATTTACTTGTGAATATCATAACATCATTCTTGTATAAATAATAAATGCCAGGTTCTATTGGTTTCTTTTTTGCTCTCTCCATTGTTCGTCCATCATTGGGGAGCATGGTCTTTGAGTTTTATCATGAAGGGAAACTAGAACAACTAACAATGTGCTGCTGGTGTTTGATGGATTTTTTTCCATCCCGAGAATGTTGCTTGGATAGTCTTTTGCATGTGGTTTTCTACTACCCAGGACTTTGTCTCTCATTAATTGTCTACTTTTGAATAATGAGTGTAAAGCCTAATATTTCCCAAATTCGAAATCATCTAAGTTATTTTACTTTCTGAACTGTTTGTGTGCTTGTTGATACTAAACTTAAGTATCACTTTTGTTTTACCAAAAGTTAGATATCCATTCAAAGTTGACATTCAAAAGTACTTTGTTTGGTTCTCAGAAGTCAAAATAATGACAACTAGGTTGCAATGGAAGGAGGGTAAAGTAGTATCTAAATATGGGGATATGATCCTAGACGATGAAGCCATAATTTTTGAGATACTTGCTAATATTTTTGAGATGCTAATATCTTGTAACTTTGTTTTCTCGTCTTATCTATAGGTTTTCAAATACTTATTTGCTTGTTGGATGTTGCAACGACGAAGTCACCCATAGACTAAAGGGTAAAACAGTCATGACTGATCAGGAGCGTTATGAATCTCTTCGCCACTGCAAGTAGGTTTGTGTAATTGCTCAACAATCATGCTTGTATTAACAAATATTTATGATAGTTCCAGTAATCTAGTACCTAGTTGAGATTTTCACTATTTTCTTATCTTCTCTTCTAGAAGCAGCAATTCTTTTAGTTACAAGTGTTGTTTGTGAACTAACATGGGGACTAATTCAAGGAGGTGAGTTAGGCAGATGAGGGAGGTCGTTAATGACTGCGATACAGCTACCCGTTTGTAACAACAAACCGATAGAATTGTTTCAATGTCATAGCTAGCACTAGCAAAGAATGTAGGTTTTACAGAAACAATGTTTCCGAGTTTGTTAATTGGAATGTTGAATTGGTGATTTGTGCATCTATTGCATATTTACATGTGGCTGTGTGCTTGTAATTCTTGAACTTCTATGTTCATAGGTGAAGCAGTCAATGCTCATGCTATAATTTTGCCTTGTTATTGGACATATGCAGGTGGGTTGATGAAGTTATTCCAGATGCACCCTGGGTGCTTTCGCAAGAATTTATTGATAAACATCGTATAGACTATGTGGCTCACGATTCTCTTCCGTAAGGTCAACCTGCCCAAAGCTGCATTTATTTTGCTTCTCAAACCCCCAAGGCCTTATATGTCTTGAAGGGGTATATAAAAATTATGTTTCCCCATATAAAAGCTCCCCTTCCTCTCTGTGCATATATATATATATATATATATATATATGTATGTATGCATGCATGCATGCATGTCTACATGTGTATACCATGCCGTACATGCATACATGCGTATGTATGCATGTAATACATGTGTACGCACTTGCATATACATACATACATACACAAACACACATATACGTTCATACTTACACACATGTACAGATATATACACATATACATACTGCACAAACACACATTCGTGTGTATATGGCATGCTTCCATACTTATAATGTATTTATGTTACATGCCGGCTGATTTGTAGGCTCTCTATTTAAGCTTGACCAGATAGGGAGACAATCCCCTCTCATAAAAGAACAAAAGAATAAAATAAATCCATTTGAAATAAATTAGTCGGATGGACCTGCACCTAATCTTCACAGGAAATTCGTTGCACTTTGTGTCTGAATCTATTCAATTTTGTAACTGATGACGGATGGCCTATATGGTAGATGGAAATTGGCATCCATAAAACACTGCATATGGAGGGGCTCCGCCATATGAGTATTAAATAAGTATAAAACAACTGCCATTTTTTATTATCATTGGCTGACTTGTCAAAGGTACACTTTTTGCTTAGAGCATATGCGCACTCTACCTCCCTACACATGTTTTTGGCCTATACCAGACTATGAAAGTGGCTTTAATAGAATATGCTAAATATTTTTTATTTCCACTGAAAACTTGATGCACCTTATTGTCAATTGTATGTGATGTATTAATTGTGTTTGACTTCTTAAAATCAGGTATGCTGATGCAAGTGGTGCTGGACAAGACGTTTATGAATTCGTAAGTTAGGAAGTTCTTAATCAGTATTACTATATGCTCCCTCTTGTGCAAAGTTTAATTAGCTTGATATCATTATCAAATAACCACCATCTGTACTTATTAGTATCTTTATCTGTGTTGTAGACTACATTTTTCTGTTTCAAGCAGTAAGCTCATGCAGTCTACCCATGGGCAGAGTCACGTTGGAGCCAGAAGTGGCATTCACTCCCCCTCAAACTTCAAACTTAAAATTTGATAGTCTCAAACCTCAATTACCCACTTGAAACTTTATTTATTCATATCAAATTCTTCTTTTTCTTCCTTTATAAATGCCAAGTTTTCTAACATTCTAAAATAAACACGTTACTTTGTTGAATACACAAAAAGATTTCGATAAATTTCATGTATTTTCAAAGGGCTTTTCTCATTTATAAGGTTATCTACACGCAGTGTTCAAAAAAGCTCACCGCAACAGCCACCGTGGCTCGCCATGGCTTAAGGCTTATGTCCTACGCCACGTTATGCATGGCACACCGTGACGTAGTGTGCGGTTTTTGTAACACAATATTTGATTTTTTTTTAACTTTTTTAATGTCTTATTTGTTAGTTTTAGTGTATAACCTAATTTAAATTATCTAATATTATCGAATCGTTGAGTAATGGTAGAAAGTATATGTTTATATGTATAATCATTTGTATGATATAAAGATTTGCTGCCATAAGTCACGCGTTGAAAAACGCCATCACCTCGCTGTGGCTCCTAAAGCTTGAGCACCTCACCATGCCACGCCTTACGCCATTTTGAACCTTATACACATCTTGTATTTTTTTGTATAAATATAGACATAATTATGTTGTTTAGGTCACTCATGCTTTCAACTCTTTTTTACAACTATTTTTAGGACAAGTATTTAATTAAAAAACTTATATACTTAAAAGGGTTTCTCAACTTTGGAATCGTGAATTTTTTTATATTTTTTCTAGGCACCCCCTAGATAAATGTTCTGCTTCCGTCCGTGGTCATACTCATACCAATTATCACTAAAAAGGTTTCAGCTTAAAATGGCAAAATGCTTCTCTCTCTCTCTCTCTCTCTCTCTCTCTCTCTCTTCTTTGTGTAGGGAGAGGAGGGAGTATGAATACATTTTCTTGAAAGATTCATTCCTTTATGAGCAATTCCCTACCTTCATTCTATTTATATGTTTGTGTCCTAACAAAGAAATGCCTTTCACCAACGAGATTGCTTGCTGTACTTGTTTTTGCTGTTAGGATTCCTCTACTTATGTAGCTTTCCTTGTCCTGTTAACTTTGTGGACATATTCGTTATTTAGGTTGCCTTTCTTTACTATGAATCATTTGTTGATGATATATACATCAATTCCCTGTTTAGGTCAAGTCCATTGGAAGATTTAAGGAGACAAAACGGACAGATGGGATTTCTACATCAGATATAATCATGAGAATTGTCAAAGACTACAATGAGTATGTGATGCGCAACTTGGATCGAGGATACTCAAGAAAAGATCTTGGTGTTAGCTACGTGAAAGTGCGTTTTTGTTATTGATTGATCATCATCTATTATCGTATATTGTGTACCTCGATTGACTGTCATGCTCGTTTAGGTCAACATTGAATTTGTCTCTGTTTCTTTGTTTCAGGAAAAGAGGTTGAGAGTGAACATGGGCTTAAAGAAGCTACGTGAAAAAGTAAAAAAGCAACAAGAAAAGGTGGAAGAAAAGGCAAGTATTTTTATAGTTTCATCCTGCACATTAGACTGTAGCTTTAGGCTACTAGGTAACACAATGTACATAACGTAACACAAGCTGTATGAACCGTCTCCAAGCCACTAGACTCAAAAGACCATAAATCACCAACCAAATGTAACAAGTTGATTTCATTATTTCATAACACGAAATACACAGCTTGCATTCCATGCATCAGGAATCCTCTTTTAAGAACATAAACACTTTATGAAGGGCTTAATATTATGTAACTCCACTTCAACAATACAAAATTCGAAGCATAATTGTTGTGGGTATGAAAATTCGATATATAATGTATAAACCTTTGGAAACACCAGAAGTCTACTAAAAAAAGCTAGGACTGGGATTATGCATACTTTAGAGGATTTGCACGTATTACAGGAGTAATGGGTCTGGTTTGATCTCAAATATTGGGCCTCGGTATTGGATGTGGAATCGTGAAAGTTGAAAATGAATTGGACAGCTAAGTAATGCTTTTGCGGCATAAATGAGAGGCATGGGTATGAGGAAGTGGAGAAACCTTGGTGAACACGGGATATATATAGGATTGGGTTCCGGTGAGAAGAAGAGTTAAGGTGAGAAGCGTAAGAACATATTTCAACCCTTGGATGCACATTAGGATGAGATGCACATAGATGCACCGGATCAATCCCCGTATCAAGCGCGATTCATGGGTGGGTTTGAGATTAAAGGTGACCAAGGGTCCAGATTCCTTTTCATGCTTCTCACCTTAAGTCTCCTTCTCACACGACCCTTTGCCTATATAATCATTATATATATGCCCTTCTCGAAACATTGTTTCTTACTGGAGCCAGAATGTGGTGTCAGAATGGATCTCCAGGTGGTGGAATTCATTTGGAAAAGCTGATATGTCTAAATGGAGTTATTTGTTGGAAATTTTCTGAGGTGGTCAAGATTCTAACATGTTAAGATCTTCTATGCTCAAGGCAAGTGGCAACTTACTGTAGATATGTTTTTATCTCTTGATCTGTTTCTGCAAATTGTCATATTATAGAGTTAAAGTTGTGGGGGATCCAAACGGTAAAGATGCTTTAGTGTACAAAACCAGAACATCTTAGAAGATTTCACAAAGCTCCTATTTTTCGGATTATTGGAGTAACTCATACAATTAACAAGAGCTCGTATAGTAGTAACCGAAACTGTGACAGTTACCCATTATGTGATGCTTCAAGTCCTTCCAAGCCTGGCATGATCTTTTACATGAGTTCCCTTGCAGCATTATCCTAAAATGGAACTGTTGGTTATTCTAATTTTTGGTTGAACTTTGTGTAATTTTTTCTCGGTATTGCAGATCCAAACAGTGGCGAAAACTGCTGGTATGAATCATAACCTGTGGGTGGAGAACGCTGATCGTTTGGTTGCTGGTTTTCTTGAAATGTTTGAAGAGGGTTGCCATAAAATGGTTCTCTCTCTCTCTCTCTCTTTCACTAGGAAACACGTGCATGATAATGTCTTTTTGAACCAGAAAATTGAGAAACCAGAAATGAAACATTGTAACCTTAACCACTTGTGTCGTGGCACACTGGTTAAGCCTCAAGGGGATGTAATGGAAAATCTCATCTACTTGAGGCTCGAACCCAAGTGCTGCCAAAGCCCTTGTGGCCAACTGGCCATGGGGTTTACCTGCAATGACTCCAAGCCATTCGTGGTCCCCAGGGGATTATTCGGTAAGCTGGCTCGGAAACCCACGGTTATACAAAAAAACGAAAAAGAACATTGTAACTTTGAGGTCCAACTCAACTGACAAGTAAATGCGAGGTCTTCGGGGCTACTCCCCATAGGTCGCTAGATAAGTCCTCACTGGGATTTTCCTAGTTGTTATCTCCAGGGACCCATGGGATTACTTGAGATGTGCCCGAGCTGGCCTGGACACCCACGATTACCAAAAAAAAATGGAACATTGAGAAGAAACATGAATATATTTTATAACTTTTCTCAGGGAACAGCCATCAGAGACAGAATACAGGAACAGTTGAAGGCAAATGCAAATAGGAGGGGACTTGCTAATGGCAACGATGAAGATGATGATGAATATTATTACGATTATAGCACCGAAGATGAAGAAGATTACTCCAATGGTGCCGAAGAAATAGCATCAGCATGAATACGGAAGTCTGGCCATACCTTCGTATGGACTATATATAGGTTGTGATATGAATTGGGTTTATTTCTACTGTACGATAAAAATTTGCAGCCCCGTTTCATTTCGAAATGTACGAAATCGAACTCTTGCAGAAAGTTGTGTTTTGGACTATATTTTTGCTGTAGTTTTAGACAATTTGTTTGGCATATAGTCTTGGTCTAGTTTTGTGGGGTATTCATTGGAAAAATGTCCATTGTACTTTGCTTTGATTTTGTGAGGACATGTAGGGCTCAAATCAAAAGAGGGTTTGTCCCCAAATGCTTCTAGACTAATGCTTTTTTGACATTATTGATAGATAATTTTTTATTTAATGCATTTAAATATGTATTTCAACGAAGTCGGACGATTCTGAACCATGAAAACGGAGTTGTGTGAGAGCAATACAGACGTTGTGCATGAATCTGTAAGTGGTTTAGGGAGACCGGTCCGGTCAAAGACTAGTTGGGATCTGTTAAGGTTAGACTGGTTTGGAACCGGTCGATTTGGACTTGTTATGGGTTTTCAACCAGACCGGTATTGATTGATTAGATGAACTAATTTTTTTTATAAACAGAACTAAATAGTTGATGATAATATTATCTATACTATATTATAAAACATTTGATAAGCACTCTTAAAAATCACTTTTTACGCATAAAATATTGTTTATTAATGTATGTTACTTAAATCTCAAGATTACAAATAGATTGTACGTAAGTACAACTTATTAAAGCTCCATATCTGAATTCGTATAACTAACTGCAGATAAACGTAATCAAATACATGATAAACATTTCGTTTTAAATATAAAAAATATAAAATATAATTAGGATAATTATTGAGTTCTAACAGAATACTTAATTATTATCTTTATAAAATGTTATATTATTAAACCAAAAATATATTATTTTATTATTAAATTTAAATTAAATTATATAAAAAAATAAATTAAAGATACATAAGAGATGAGAACTTTTAAATAGTTGATTTGATACTAACATTGATATATTCTTCTTCAAATTTATATTTTATTCAAAAATAAAATCATTATTGCTTTCTTAAAAACACATAAAATCGTATTATAACATCGACAGAGACAAAGAATAAAATAGAATATTAAAATTGAGATGTATTTCGCTGCATTACGCGAGTACTCTTCTAGTAACATATAATTAATATATAATTAAAAAATAGTTAAGATTAAGAAAACTGACTCGTGAGATAGATCAGGACTGGTCCAACCAACTTAATTTAGCCTTGGTATTTTCTTCGACCAACCCAGACCGGAACATGTTAAAAGCTTTTGGAGGGGGGGACCAATTCACTAACTGAAATGTCCATGCATACAGTAGATGGTGCAAAATACAAATCGAAACCACGAAGACCGTCTTGTGAGGAAGAAATAGAAGCGTGAAGCTAAACTGCTAAACCATGAAAAGCGCATTGCTATTAGGCCCGTACACGATTTGAGCCATGCTTGAACTCAATTAGACGGTGTTAAGCTAATGACGAACTTTATTTTATAGTTCAAATAACTCGATTTTTTTTATTTAAATTGTATTTGATAAAACGGGTTCGATTGGAAAGCTCGAAAAGTTTGAGTTCGTTTTTATCTGTTTTACTAATATTTAACGATCAACTTTAAGGGCTGTTTGTTTACCTCTTAATAGGCAGCCTCTAAAACACTAAGAGGTGAATCTTGTTTGGCAGAAAAAAGAGTTCGTCTCTTAATGGTTCTAAAACTTTCTTAATGATCTTGTATCTTGGGTATCTCTAAACCATTCAACACGTTAATTTCATTTTGAACAGTTACCAAACAACCATATTTCATTTTGCATTGTATCATAAGAACCTCTTAATCATTCTGACTACTTAATCATCCTACATCAAATCATTCAACAACGGTTAAACAACCTCTAAATATCAAATAAACTTCTTTGAATTATATTAACTCTTTCTTATGAATAGACAAGACTCTAATAGAATTTGTTTTTTAAAGATCGACAAAAATATTTCATATTTTATTTATTTATGCATCAAAAAAGATATTCCATTATATATAATATTCACAATTATATCAAATCTACTATTTTTATATAATTTTAATTAAATTAGTTGAAATTAGGTGAGATAATCTCCATATATTCTAGCACAATTAAATGACATAATATAAACAACTTTAAGAATTTTTCAATAAAGGTATTTACATAGTGTTCATAAGTGGTAGAATTTAGATTTATTGATTTTGTTGATGTTCACAAGTTATATCAGATCTTGTAGATTTAAAAAAATGTGTTCATAATATGTTTACAAATTATAATTAATATTTCTATGAAATTGTTCACAATGTGTTCACCTTGTGTACAACTTCAATTATTTATGTGCATGTGGATCTTATAGGTAGCGTTTGGTACGCATACATGATTGAACTTGACAGACAAGTATATGTCTGGTGTTTGGTACGACTATGACTGAACGAGACAGAAGTAAACAAGTTACCCCCAAAAGTTAGTTGATGATTTTAATTATTATATAATAGTTATAATTAACACAAATGAAACAGATAATTGAAGAATTAATTTTATAAATATTTTTACACAATTGTCATATAAATGAATACATACATATATAACAGTATCAAATTTGAATGAAAAATTTGATATAACTGATAGTAGTAGTGGTGGTGGTCGGTGGTGGACGGTGGTTATGGAGGTAAAGGCAATGATGGTTGGTGGACAATGGTTGTTATATAGGACGTGAAGATGGTGGATTGTGGTGGTGGTGGTGGTGGTGATGGTTGACAACAATGGAGGAGGTGGTTGGGGCTTATGAAGTGAAGATAGTGGTGGTGGTGGTTATGATGGAGGTGGGGTGGCAATGGATGGTGGTGGTCGATGGTCGACGGTGGTTGTAGAGATTGTGGAGGACGTTGTTGCAGTAGAGAAGGAGTTGAAGGTGGCCAACGGTGGTGGTGGTTTGTTTGGGGTCGATGGTGATTGTAGAGGTGGCAATAGACGGTAGTAGTTGATAGTCGACGGTGGTTGTGAAGGTCATGGTGGAGGTTGTTGCGGTATAGGAGGAGTTGGAGGTGGCCAACGGTGGTAGTGTTGGTGGTAATGGGTGGTGGTAGTTGTAAAGGTGGCAATGGACGGTGGTAATCAATGGTTGTGGAGGTGGTGAAGGAGGTTGTTGTAGCAGATGAGGATCTGGAGGTGGCGAACAGCGGAGGTGGCAATGTACGATGGTGGTCGGTGGTCGATTATGGTAGAGGTGGCGATAGACAATGTTGTTGTAGTGGAAGAGGAGGTGGCCGCCGGTGACCGTCGGTGGTGGCGTCGGCCGAAACTAGCAGTGATACCATTAAAACAAATATCATATTAAGGTTATATATCAAACTATAGTAGATTAGTAATATTTTAGTTTAGTCTCATTATGTCTCACCTAGTCCCAGTTTTCGTCCATGTCTCATATCATGCCAAACATAAGATAGTGAGTTTTTATTTTATCTCATACTGTCTAAACGTGAGATAGTGAATTTTGCACCAAACACAACTATAGATAGATAAGAGAGAGAGAGAGAGAGAGAAAAAGATAAGAATGTTTTAATTTATCAAGAAGTCCTTGATTAAATATAACATATAATAATGTGTATATTTTATTTATTAAAAAGATACTATTTATAGAATATCTTACAAGGAGTGTTCCAGAATGAAAACCAAAGGAATCCGCAATTGCTGGCGGAGGCTCCACACTCTCAACCAATTTAAAACGTGAATATAACCATTTGCGTTTTTTTTTTCTAAATTAGAAATGTATTCATGTAATGCAGTAAGATATATCTTCATTTTAATATTTTTTTTATCTTTGTCGATATTATAATACAAATTTATGTGGTTTTGAACAAATAATAACGTTTTTCTTGATAAAATATAAATTTGAAGATATCATAAAATATATATATATATATATATAAGTTATCTTGTGTAATTTATTTAATTTAATTTTTTTATTATAATTTAATTTAGATTTAATATCGAAATAATTTATTTTGAGTTTAATAATATAATTTTATAAAGATAATAACTAAGTATTTTGTTAGAACTCAATAATTATCTTAGTTATATTTTAAATTTTATATTTAAAATGAAAATATTATTCTGTATTTGATTATATTTATCTACAATTAGTTACATTAATTCAAACATGAAACTTAATAAGTTGTATTTACGCATATGCATCAATAAGCAGTACTTCATGTATAAAATATGGTTTTTAACAGTTTTTATCAAATGTTTTATAATATAACTAGAAGCATACTCGCGCAATGCAGCGAGATACATCGTAATTTTAATATTTCATTTTATTCTTTATCTCAGTCGATGTTATAATATGGCTTTATGTGACTAGAAGCATACTCGCGCAATGCAGCGAGATACATCGTAATTTTAATATTTCATTTTATTCTTTATCTCAGTCGATGTTATAATATGGCTTTATGTGATTTTGAGAAAGCGATGATGTTTTTATTTTTGAATAAAATATATGTTTGAAGATATCATAAAAATTTGACAAAAATATATCGATATTAGTATCAAATTAACTATTTGAAATTCCTCATTTTTTTGTGTAATTTTTAATTCATTTTTTTATAATTTAATTTATGTACAATAACGAAGTAATTTATATTTGGTTTAATAATATAATTTTTTATAAAGATAATAATTATTTATTTGATTGTGTTTATCTGCAGTTAGTTACACGAATTCAGATATGGAATGAAATCGGATAGAGATGAAATCGTTTAGGGATGAACGGGTTTAAGAGTTTTTAAGAGTTTTAGCCAAATGCTTTACAAAATAGTATAGATACAGATTCTGATTTCATCTCTTAGTAATTTCTTTTCCAAAATTACAAAAAAATAACCATATGTTTATAATTTACGGAGGAGTCAAAATGTAAAAAACAATGAAGTTTCTAAACCAGGTCGGTAATTATAGGGACCAAATATGTAAATTTGGAAATACACATTCACAGTTGCATACATATTTATTAACGCAATTGCGGACCTGGTTCAGGAACTTCATTTTTTTACACTTTGACACTTCTGCAAATTGCGGACCTATAGCTATTTTCGTAATTTTGAGAAAGAAAATGGTTAAGAGGTGAAATCCACCGTGAAAAAAGACTTTTTTTATTTAATTTCCCTATTCTTTACTCATTTTTTTGTGACAAATATTTTTTGTCTGATTTAAATGTATATAACAGTTAACTTGAACACATGAATTTAATTAATTAAATCTCATATACTTTTTAAAATTTATATTTTATGATACATATTTTTGAAATACACGTTTAAACTTTCTGTAATTTGAAAATCATTCATAGTAATATTTAGGGATCGTTTACCTAAACACTTATCCGGTAAACACTTATCGGTAAAATTCAACACTGTCGCTTATTTACCGGGTAAGATTTTATTCACTAAAACGCATCGTATGCAACAATTTATCCCGATAAGCGCTAACTATGATAAGAGTCATCGTTCTTATTTACCGGGTAAGACTCTCGATTCTTGCCTTTGCTCTTACCGGTAAGATTTTTAATCCTTGTCGTATTCATCCGATAAAGTAAAGTGACTTGGTAGGCGTTTACCCATGTAAGCATTTGGTAAACGACACCTTAATGCCAATATCCGATGTTGCTTTTCGGATATTTAAATTACGTTATCCAAAATATACAGTTTTATAATATGACCCTTTCAATAGACATCTTATAAATTTTAGACCCTTAAATTTATTTTCTTAAGGTATTATTATTAAAATAAAAACTGGAAGGGTACTCGTGCAATGCATTGAGACACATTTTCATTTAAATGTTTCGTTTTATTTTTTATCTATGTCGATATAATATGATTTTATGTGGTTTTGAAAAAACGATAATGTTTCTATTTTTGAATAAAATATAAATTTGAAAATATCATATAAAATTTGCAAAAAATATCAATATTAGTATCAAATTAATTATTTAAAAATTCTTCTTTGTTTATTTTTTTAATTCAATTTTTTTATTATAATTTAATTTAACGTAACGAAGTAACCTAATTTAGGTTTAATAATATATTTTTTTTAAAAGATAATAATTAAGTATTCTGTTATAACTCAATAATTATTCTAATTATATTTTAGATTTTTTTATATTTTAAAATGAGATGTTTATCCTTTATTTGATTATGTTTATGACAGTTAGTTATACGAATTCAAACATAAAGCTTTAATAAGTTGTACTTATGTATAATTTACTTGTAATCTTGAATTTTAAGTAATATGCATCAATAAACAGTACTTTATGCATAAAAAATAGTTTTAAGAGTTTTTGTCAAATGTTTTATAATATAATATAAATTCCTTGTAATCTTAAATTTTAAGTAATATGCATCAATAAACAGTATTTTATGCATAAAAAATAGTTTTTAAGAGTTTTTGTCAAATGTTTTATAATATAATATAGATTCCTTGTAATCTTAAATTTTAAGTAATATGCATCAATAAACAATACTTTATGCATAAAAAATACTTTTTAAACTTTTTTATCAAATATTTTATAATATAGTATAGATTAATTGTAAATACACATATTTTTTTCTCAAATAAAACAAGGAAAGGGACAAAGCAAGCCATGAAATGGGTAAAATTGTATTTTTGGTTTTTGTATTTATATATAAAAATAAATCATATAATTTTTATAAACAAATAATTTTTTATATAGTTGTCTTCAATAATTTTGTTCAGATTATATTTACATATTTGGTCCACATAATTTACCCTTGTTTTAAATTGAGTCCCTTAAATATATATAAAATGCACTAATTATTCAATTTTTTTGAAAAAAGTGGAGTGTGAGAAACGATAGAAAAATGTGGTGTCATGGCTATGAAAAACATTTTTCTCTATGTATCGTTTCTTGTTAGAGTCCATATACACACCAAACTGTTGGGTGACAGCTATAAAGATATATTTCTTGAATTTGGATTGCAAGTTGTTCCCTTGTGGCCAAGGAGGTTCAAATGCGGTGACTCCGAGCTACCCGCAAAACAGGTGGTCATCATGTGATTAGTCGGCTCGTATAGCGGGTTGGATATCAAGGTTAATAAAAAAAAGTGACGAATGACATCGTCTTACACTTCATACTGGTTTTTTCAAGTCCATGTTTGGACTGTCATTGCATTCTTCTCTTATCCCTTTTTAGTTTTACGGTTTCGTGTTGTTTTTAATTATGATTCTGTTGATATATATACACAAACACAACTACTTAAGAAGCAGAATTACAAGTCCAATTGCAACTGTAACCACAACTCTTGTTGAACTTTTCATTCATACCAGCATGGATACCAAATAAGTAACAGAAAAATTGGCAATATCACAATTTACAGATAGAGTAACAGACTGCATGGTACATGTTGAAAACCAAGAATTTTGGGAATGCTCGAGTTCACGGATGAGTACCCTCAATTGGCGTGCATTTCATGCCTATCATCAATCCAAGGAACTCGGAAAATAATCATACGCTCAGACTCCAACAGACGCTCTATCATGTTGACATGATTACAACATTATAAAATTTCCATCGTTTACAATTCTCTCATACGGAAACACATTTAAAAGAGAGATGAAAATTTAAGTAGTACTAGACAAAAATCATGAATCTTGAAAGCTAGACACGTTTTAGAGCTAAACTTGTTAATTATAGCTTTAGGAAGTTTTTATTTGTTATTTTATGGCCAGGTTTTGTATAAATAAATACAAGAATTATGTAATTATAAATTATTTACTTTTAGATTAATAAACATGATCGAGGGAAAATCCGTCGCTAAAAGTCCCTCCTAGTCCCTATTTGATCCGTTGCTGAAAGTTTCTCTCGCTGAAAGATTTTCTCATTGAACTGTTGCTGAAAGTTTCCCTCACTGATTCGTCGTTGTATCTGTTCCTTCATTGATCTGTCGCTGAAAGGTTCTCTCGCAAATCTGTCACTGAGTTCCATCGCTGATATCATTACCTACGAGCTTTTGAACGAAAGATTATCAGCGACGGACAACACCTTTAGCGACAGATTAGCGAGGGAATGATACTCTTCATTTTTATAGTGATAGAAATTAAACGATGTCATTCAAAACAACCAAACCTTTAAAGCTAAACCATTTTAGACTGAAAAAATCAAATCCCACAAAATACAAATCATTTCAAACCAACGAAAAGATTATACTTTACCTCTTACACTCTCTAACGGAGTGTAAATAAAAAAGATACAGATTATTTTCAAATGGGGTCATATTGTTCGATAGTATCTGGTTCACGAGATTGAAGAACATCAAGAAGTGACGGACGAAAATGTAATTACTGTAGCTGGTGAAGTGAAGGACAAAAGGGGATTTAGTTGAGTTGACACAGACTCTTGTGGTGAAAAAATTTACTGGCATCACTCAAAAGTGTTGAGATGTCTGGGAAACTTTGACTGCTTATGGATAAATAATGATCTTGCAAAAACGAAATGAAATTTAAGATGCAAAAGCATATCTAAATAAAGTTTTGAACTTCGAGGAATGAAATTAGCATAATGAACTATTATTTCACTGTGATTGTATACACAAACTGTTCTTTATCTGAAGTAATAGAGAGGACTGAGGAGCCCTAGACACTTTTTATGGAGTGCATGCCACTTATGGCTGTGCAAGTACTTTCTTTAAGTTGGAATCCCTCTTTTGTTTGTCTGGAATTTGCAGTAAATGATTTTGACATCAAAACCAAAATCAAGTAATCCAGCATCCACATAAATCAGAAAAACACTAAACCATAATTAAGTAAAGCAGTAAACTATAAACCAGGAAGCTAAAGAGGCAGAATCCCATTAACGCAAAAGAAAAGAATCAAGTAAAGAAGAAATCCAAAAGCAAGCAAAACCCCATTAAAGTTGAGAAATAAAGGGTTCAAGTAATATACCTTAATTCAATAATCAACATAAATTAGTAAAGATGTTTACCTGAAAAAGAGACTATTGGGTCGAGAGTTGATGATTTAAAAAGTGTGACGGTTTACAGATGAGCACTGCAGCAGGGTCAGAAGGAAGGGGTTTGTAAAGGAGAAGATATTGGAAAGTCTTGACGATATTGTACCTTTCCATTAGAATCAGTAACGGTAAAAACCCTGTGAATTGATAAAGTTAAGGTTTCAAGAAAGAAAGAATACTCACAATTGAATTTAAAGTCCTAAGGGTAACCTCCAGATTAATTCAAAAGATCTTGAAATAACAAGAAACGTCTTTACCTGGAAAATGCCAATCGTCACCTTGAACACAGTAAAGAGGCTTGGAAACATAAAAGTTTGAAAAGTCAAATCGGAAACATAAAAACACAAGGTATAATAAGTTATGCATTAATAGCTTATATATCATGCTTAGGGGCTGTTTACGAAATTTTTTATTAAGTCCTGTATGTATAAATTTGTCTGTCTGAATAAATGAGTGTTGTTTATTTTTTTTATTTGAACCAACAATCTGAATAACATAAATGGCTAACCTACCCCCAATATTAATTATTTGAACATCAAAACAAACAAATCATAAAGAGGTTGACGATGAGTTGTCTCATTTGGGAAGGAGGCGATGTTTTAAATAAGGGATAGAAGTGTTATTTTTGTGGCTGAATGAAGACAACACACCATTTCTATATATGCGATTAAGCCATGTTTTGTATGAATAAGCAGTAAATAAACAATTCCGTAAGTAATCGACACAATTAAAAGATTTTAAAACTAGATGTATAATAAAATAAAAAATAGTGAAGAAAAAGTAAATAGTGATACAAGAGTTAAAAATGGTATATTTGGACACTTTACAATCTGTCCTTGTCCGTTAGCCACGCGCTCCGTAAACACCAAATCCGGTTTCTGTGTATCCACTACTCCCTCCTTCCATATCGAAGCGAAACCCTCTAACCCCCCTTTGATAAAGTCTTCTCTCCTCATCTATAATTGGTTTCACCACACCAATCAATCCACCTTCCATGAATCTGGATTGTGGCTTAAGAACTAGATCTTGCCGTGTCATTCAAGACACTACCATGGCTGTTGCTGCTTTGGACCTTCAAGATGCAGATGAAGAAATTGTGGATGATGGTTTGAAACAGAGTTGTTGGGCTAATATGCCCCAAGAGCTCTTACGGGAGGTCTTGATCAGGATTGAATCGTCCGAAGATAAGTGGCCTTCCAGGAAGAATGTTGTTGGTTGTGCTACTGTTTGTAGGAGTTGGAGAGAGATCATGAAGGAGATCGTCAAAAGACCTGAGCTTTCTGGCTTGTTGACTTTCCCTATTTCTGTCAAGCAGGTGATCAATCCCTCAATCTCTACCTGGAATTGTGTTTCTTTTTTGTGTTAGTGGGAATTTATTTGTCCCCCATATGATCCACTATTAGGTTAGAATTAGATTCTGTCTATAAATTTGTTGGTTCTGCGTTTTGTTGGATGTAGACAAACGGATCCCCCACTGATTGATTGCATTAAGAAACATATAATTGTACATATATGGTACATGGGTTGGGAAATAAGAAATGTCTATAACTATTGACCTAATACACTCGGGCATAAATGTTAAAGATGTCTAACTTGTCACATATATCCATACAGGATGAATCTTATATGAACTCTGCAATACCTTTAACCGGCTCAAGTGAGGGAGGCTCCCTTAAACTGCCCATCTTCTCAAGTACAAAGTGCCCTTTAATATGGTTATGAGAATATGTTTCTTAGAGATATAATAATCATAACACATCATCATTAGGTGATCGATCACCAAATCGTGAACCATACAATGGCTTACAAGCATGATACTACATCATCAACCTCCTAGTGTTTGAGCACCAGCATGACTAGCATTTGAATTGTCTCCAACTCTGTTAAGTGTCTGAGGCACCCTTCAATTATCTTGAGATCCATAAAATACTTCCCAATGGTTAGTATAAGGGAAGCATGAAATAACCACGCTATAGAGAAGGCTAGTCCAATTAGTGTCTTATATGGGTTCTGTATGTTCAGAAAATTACTAAATTTGGGCATGGTATCTCTCTCTATATATATATGTATATGCGTGTGTGTATGTGTGTGCATGCTAATACTGGGGACAACTAACTCAAACAAGCAAACACCATGGCAATATTTCAAATTTTACCACAATGATCCATTGAAATACTTACAGTTCCGACTGACATGCGCGTAAACATTGATTGTCAATGCTAAAAGTAGTAATGAATCATTGGAAAACAAAATAGAAGCAGCTGAGAAAGACTCAAACGAACTCAGAGAGGAGAAAATGAGATAATCTGTAGCATAGGTCGGGGGGAGGTCCAGGGTAACAGTTAGCTGAGAAGAGAAGAGTAAGGAAGTACATGAAAATAGTATTATTGGTAGATATACACCAATTAAATAGAAGAAGCTGGGTAGGCAGATTGGTCTGAATGAAGAAAAAAAGCAAAAGACTTTAACTGAAAATGTTTTCTTGACATATCCATTTCCCTGGAGAGACAAACAAGGTATCCTGAGACTACATAGAGGAAAATAAAGGGAGAGGAGAAGGTAAAGCCTAAATGCTAAAATCCTAGCTATAATGTCTGACAGTTGGTAAAATGATTGATTCTTGTTTCCAACACAATAGCTACCATCTATACCAGCAAGTACTGAGCATATTAATCCCAGGTGCCAAAAAGTCCATGATTACGAAAGATATATCAACAAATATGAACTGATTTCCGTTTTACATGAACTTCGTGACTGTTACAAGTATCTTTTATGGTTGATCATCATAAAAGAATATGGCAAAGTAACATTCAAAGGACGGCTTGAATTAAAGCATGTAATCTTTCTGGGAATCGACTTACTGGCCAAGGTATCTGCCAATAATAGGAACTTCAAAGAGTCAACTATAAACATACGGGGACACAATAGAAAACTGAGATGGCCTGATAAGACACTAAAATAAACTCTCATTCATGTAGAAAGAGAAGAAAACAGATGCCATGCAAAATTTGGAGTCCATTATTAGGTGCCTCAAGTGACTAAAAAATATAAAACAATTTCAAGGCAAAAGTGTGGAACTGATCACTGGATAAACCTATGAAATTAAGGTGCAAGTTACTTCTGGCAAAATCGAAGGATGGTTCATCAATATTATCTTCAATTTCATTTTGCATTAGATATATTATAAGAAAATTGAGAAAAAGGTAATCAAATAAATGAGCTGGGGAGTTAAGGACAACCTGTTGCCTTGATTTTATTCCTTTATTGACTATCCTTGCTGTCAGCAGTGATGTTTAGATCCCCGCTCTCCATGTTGGTTAGGTGGAAGTTACATCTCTTGCATCAGAGGTGCAGCCTGGTAAACGATATATTCGATATAAGTGCTGGATGTTTATTACTACCAACTACTCTCACCTTGATAAACGATATATTCTATATAACTGCTGGCTTCCATTATAGTTCCTGCTTTCAAAAAAGGCCTCCTCTTCTATATGGTGTTTATTATGTTCTGGAAACTATCTCATGCATCATATGTCATCAAATTTCCTTATAGTTGGTATTTGAGATTGATACATCTTGCTGACACATGAAAGTACTTCGCTAGTTAATGTTGAAGCTTCATATTTTGCTTCCAAATAAATTGATAAAGCTGAGATTTTAGTCAAATTGGCTTCTTTACTTTCTCGGTTCTAATAATCTCTTGCTATGATGTGCAGCCTGGTCCAAGAGAATCTCTCCTCCAATGCTTTATAAAACGGAAGCGGTCTACTCAAACATATTTCCTCTACCTCAGTTTGACTCAAGGTACACATCCCTTTTCATATTTTCCCCTCAAATGGGTGGCCCTTGGGGGTATAGGGAAAGTCCAGCCTGACCCCTAGAACCGGCTATCCACACCGTTCAGTTCCTCATTAACTGAAAACAGTAGCCCCTTGACCTTCTTAATTTTCCTATTTTCTTATAAGTTATGTATTTTCACCTCTGGATTCATATTAATTACTTGGTGCCCATCAACGTGGCAGCACTTGCTGATGATGGAAAATTTCTTCTTGCTGCTCGCAAGTTTAGACACCCCACATGTACCGACTACATCATCTCTTTACATGCTGACGACATGTCAAAGGGCAGCAGTAGATATATTGGGAAATTAAGGTGGGTTGCAATTTGAAACGATCAACTGGTTATAATTTCTTTTGGAAATTACAGTAACATCATTTCTTTATGATTTGCATAGATCAAACTTTTTGGGAACAAAGTTCATTGTATATGATGGTTTGCCACCTCATGATGGAGCTAAAATGACAAAGAGTCGCTCCACTAGGTTTATGGGTTCCACTCAAGTCTCCCCTAGAGTTCCTGCTGGAAGCTATCCAGTAGCTCATATTTCATATGAGTTGAACATGTTGGGATCCAGGTAAGATGAAATACTTATATTAGTAGTTACTTGAATTAAATATCTCTGCTAACAGCTAATTATATTAGTACGCTTGTTTTATACAGGATTTGTTCTTACAAAATTTTGAAATAATTTTTTTTTGTACAAAAAGATCATTTTTATATTTTGATGTTGTCTCTGTATAACAAGCAGGGGTCCAAGAAGAATGCAGTGCATCATGGATCCCATCCCAACTTCTGCAATTGAACCTGGAGGTGTGGCTCCAACACAGACCGAGTTTCCCCTTAGCAGTGGTGAATCTTTTTCTTCAATTCCTTTCTTCCGATCCAGATCAAGCAGTGTGGAAAAAAGCATGTCCGGGGTGTTGGGTAATCAGAGAGATGGGCCTCTAGTTTTGAAAAATAAATCTCCTAGATGGCATGAGCAGCTTCAGTGCTGGTGTTTAAATTTTCAAGGACGTGTAACAGTTGCTTCAGTCAAGAATTTTCAGTTGGTAGCCACACCACCTAGTGGACAGTCTGGACCACAATATGAGAAGGTTATTCTCCAGTTCGGAAAAGTAGGGAAGGATGTGTTTACCATGGATTATCGCTACCCAATATCTGCTTTTCAAGCATTTGCCATCTGCCTGAGCAGTTTTGATACCAAGATTGCTTGTGAATGATGTGGACTGACAGGTTGCAACCAATCTTTTTAAGCATTGGTACTTATACAGTTACTAACTTTGGAGTGATTTCATCTCTTAATTATTTGTGGACTAACTGAACAATGAACTAAAACATGCGTGAAATCATGTAAAATGTGACATGTTCCCAATTTCTATAGGATCACTCCACGTCAGGCATTAAGGACCTACGGAGCAAAATACCATATTATTTACTTCTTGTGATGATATAGTACGAATGAGACTAGGTCATTAACAAAAATCTAGAGTTATCGAGTTTAGTGGGCTTAGCACAAGGTGGATTAAAATTTAAAACAGAGCACCTGACATGCAATTTTAACCATGTCGATAAGTAAGTTGAAAATATGGTAAGCATGTTTGAACAAGAGGCTCACAGGAGCCTCTTTTATTGTTTGCGGTTGATTCACGAGGAAAATATTTTGGTTATAGGATGAAGTAGTGACAAGTATCTTATGTGATCAAAGATCTCATTGAAGCTACACATAAGTTAATAGAATTTTGGGTGAGACCTGGTTTGATTTAGGAAATATAGATGAAATGGCCGTTGAATTGGCTTGGTTTTTCACTTACATACCTCAAGTCCTAAACAGAAAGATTATAAATCGCATATCAAATTATCTCATCATATCACCTGCATCCTTTCTGGTCAATTGAGGTGGGATTGCACCAATACCCAAGTTGGTAATATATGCTTTAATTCACGAGCCATGATCTTCTTTCAATTTATCGACTTATCAAACTCCCTTAATTTTGACTTTAATTTGTTAATATCTATGACAATTGGATGCAAATGATATAATTGATATGATTATGAGGATATGGATATGTGATTGATAAATCTTTCTGTCGGGGTGTTTAAATGAAAAACCATGGAACTTAGTGTCACTTTATATATTTTGCCTATGATTTGTGGGGTAGTACGACCGTGTCTTGGAAGGCACATTCAAGACAAGCATATTAGATGTTATGTGATGTGGCCAAGCAAGGATTGGTAGGATTAGAAATAAATCTGAGAAGGATGGGATGGGAAGATAGAGAAGAATTGACGGTTGGGATTGTTATTTATATTCATCGGTGACCTTTAGATACACCAGTTTTAACTTTAAGACCTGAAACCAAGATGAGACTTAATTAGAGGGAGGAAGGAGTTGATCAAGATCAGTATGGGGAATAATGAAGAGAGATACCAAAAGGTGGAGAATACCCTAGAAGTTGGTATTGTATATGAGAGCATGGAAGGATGATATTAATGTTTTTTTATTTTCTAATGTAATATCTATACACGGCAAATGAACTCACACACCCTCCTCATCTTTGGTGATTTTTTAACCCCTGACCTCTTGGAAGGAGGGGCTCTAACGGTAATCCGGATACCGCTAGGCCAAAGGCCTATAAGTTAATCTCTGTATAATTTATGATGATCTTCATTTTTACCTACTCCGACTAATGCTATATGAAAAGTTGATTGTCGTTGTCACCCAATGTAAACAAATATATCTCTTCTGATGACCGAGGTCACTAGTACATTGTTTGTGTCAAAATTTCCCCGAGCTCATTTCCATATATGACATGCTTGTTAGTTTTAAAACTTGGCCTTGCAGTCCAACCACTGGAAAACTGTTGTCTACATATGCTTTTGCATAACCAAGTATTTAGGGTCTCATGTATTTATGTGCCCTGACCCATAGCCTATCTACGCATATAAATTCTGGTTTCCCTGGTAATAATACATTCTTCAAGCCCTAATATTTATATTGCGTCAAAGCGACACCACAAGTGCTAACAGCCCTGGCCTCCACCATTCACCTTCACTACTTTTTACCACCACTAGCAAGCAGCAAAAAGGCTGTACACGTCCTACTCTGCCATTGACTGGCTTAGTTTAATCCACACTGTAGAATATCGCTGCCATCTGTGGCTTCTAGGCTGTGCCTCACCCAGACAGTGAGCTAGCTAGTAAGCTTTGCCAGTATCTTCTGATTCTTCTTCATGCCTCCCCACCTCTGTTTGGTGCTTGCATGGGACCAGCCATGACTTGCTGCACTTTGTTCGCAAGAACTGTTGGCTGCTGGCTTAGGCTTTTTTAGCCATTGGCAAGCTCCACTAACTTCCAATTGGACTTGTTTAATTGATGCTTTTGTGTTGCTTGTTGCCATCATTAATTTTCTGACTGTTCTGAGGAATGCTTGTGCTGCACTGAGTTTGTGGATTGCCTAATATATGAGAATTGAACTAGTCATGATACTTCAAACTTTTCATGCCATAAAGTTATTTTGAATATCTTGATTTTCTCAAAATATTTTGATGTGATTGCTATAAAATTGATCTGAGATGCAAGATGATGGTGCATTTTGAGGATTACACATATTTCCTAAATTCATGTATATGTTATTATCTCTGGACTCATTTCACTTGGGTGTCCATCTAGTTTTGATTGTACCTTGCGTTTTGCGTCTGCCAGGTTTTGATTTTCAGTTTATCACAAAGAAACAAAAGGAGACGATGCATGAATAGTGATTGTACTAACTTCTCAGGTCCAAACCCACACCTTGTACCAAGTTCACATGGTTAGACATGTCACCTACATACAGTAGTGCATGTGTCTCATCATGGAATATTGGCTCTTGTGAGTACTTGTTAGAATTAGCAATATTTGCAAGTTCCTCTTAAACGTTAAACAAAGTTGCAATGAGAACTCACAAGTGTTTGCCTATCCAAAAACAAGTTACAATTAGATTCATAATACCATGTACAGACCTGCTTACCATAGGAAAGTCAAGGAAGTTGGTGACTTGATACCTCCGTTATCAGGGACAAAGAAAGTTGGATGTAGGCTGTTTTATATCGTGTTGAACCACTTCAAAATTGTGTCTTGAAAAGTTCTCTTTAAGTTTATCTTTCTTATTAGACATTCTGTAAACTTATCTAGTTATCTTTATTCCCAGTTATGTGATCTGAAGCACTAGAATCTATAGTCGAAGAAGAGGTGGTTGCATTAAGACAAGTATCAAGTATGTGCACCGTTAGCTGAACCTGAAAGATGCTGTAATTTCGGGCAAGTCCACATCCAATGGCCAAGTTTCTAACATTAACAATATCATGTCCGAGAAAGGTCCCGTGTCTCAAACCCTCTATAAGTATCTGTCCTAAATCCATCATAAAATAATATTGCTGACATGTTTGCCATCATATCACTCCAACCAGACCATCTACCAAACTGGCTTCCTCTTCTATCAAACCCATTTTATATTCTTACCAGATATAGGCAACTAAAGGCTCTATGAACATCTCTTTCAAAAAGGAGTCCCAGAAATGTACCAGAAGAAGCAGAGTAGGACAATTCGAGTCTTGCATGGATGGCATACCACCAAATGAAGTTTGGCAGACATAAATAGACCATCCATTTCATTCCTTATCGTTCAACTTGCTTTAAATAGTTAAAGATTTGATTTTTAATGCTCATCCTACAGTCAATATTTTCCCCCTTTGCTTTGTCATCCTATGTAGTAGTTGCAAAAAGAAAAGAAATATTCTGGCTCCAACTAATAGCAAAGAAAGGCAGGAAACAAGCCAAATATCCATGTCAAACATGATTTCTCCCAAGTATGTAGTATTGCATAACTTTTGATTGAATAGAGTACAATGTGGCTCATTGGCCTAAATTAACCCTACAATAAAACCTAATTACATAGTAACATAAAGAAACATATTAACCCTAGTATTCTAACATTTACTGCACTTCATAGTATGTTAAGTTTGTTATTACTTAGTACCTTCCTAACCCTTGGTGCTTATACTTATTGTCTACTCGGTCAATAAAAGATATGTATCTATTTCTGTAACCTAAATACTTTTATAGAGGAAGCCTACCATACTCAAATGGGCAGAGTTTTTTTAACTTCACACTTCTGTTTGGGTACATTCGCATTTGTCTGATAATTCATTTTATGTTTTATGAACAATCGGCAATCCACTTCATTATGTGCAAATAGGGTTGTTCTTCACTACCGTTACTATCCTAAGAGGAGATAGGCTTCCAGTGATATTAGATGAGAGATTTAATCCCAAAATGACGTGAGCATACGGCAAGTATAAACAAACTGTGAGGAGAGACCCCAGAGAGAAGCTAGGATAGAGCTTCTTCAAGCACATGACTTTTAGGATCCAAATTACGAGTGCACAAAATCCTGTAATTCATCATACGCTTTTGAGTATGTGTAATTTTATTTGAGTAGTTCCCCTTATTGCGATGTCAATAGGCTTCTGAGAATATATTATGCTTGGGACACGTTTGGTTACAGAAGGGATGTCAATGTAGGTATCTTGGAAGCTTCACAATGAAATTTCACAGCCATATAAGCACCACTGTTATTGGCTATTTGGCTTCCCAATCTGTCATCAGAGCAAGTGGATTTTTAGTTAGATGGTAACCTTTTATATACTTTTCAGACGTTGCACAAATATTGATCACCAAATCAAATCGGGGAGCTTTCAGTTTGACAGGAATTTTAGTTGCAATTCCCATAACATCATCAACATTTTCATGCATGGTTAACAGATTAGAGATTAATCATGATTAAACAAGGACCTACCGAGCAGGCAGACAAAGTGATGCAAATTCCATATAAGACCAGATCCTAGGATTAAATGTTGTGTGTAATCCGGGATGTGCTCTGTGTAGCCAGTGATAGGATGCCATGTCATCCTCAAACAAGATCTACCTAGGTCACTTCTTTAGTTTAGTCTTTAGCGTATCGGATTTACCTAATTTTATCAATCCTATGGTGTAATTCTCTTCCACTCTGACCTGCCACGTGTCCTTCATTCACCCACTCGCTCACTGTAACTAGAATTTATAACACCTGTGACTAGAGCCTTGCTGTAAGCACCACAATGTACTACCGAAATTATATGGACCCATAGACAAGGGAGGCCCGGCTGATTGATACAAGTTTCTTGCATTGAATTAGCAAAGGTCACCATACTGATTGCTGAGTAATTTAATGCATCTTGCTGCAGATCAGTATTTTTGACTAATCATGTTACAACCCACATTAGTTTGATTATAATTACGTCATTTGTATTCCCTTGATATCTATCTTTTGCCTAGTAGGGTTGGTACATCTTAGTGTTATAAATGGATTCAATGGACATGCAAAGTGATTGGGACCTCTGATGTCACGCTTGTAGTGAAGCCGGACTATCATATTGTTTCTTGAGATTTCAACTATGGTAGATGATTTTTTTACTAAAATAACTTTCCTCATAGTAGTCTCTCTTTTATGACTAGAAAAGTATTGTAAACCATGGGTGTCCTGACCGGCTTGCGTGCACCTTAACTAAATCCCATGGGACCCTGAAGATAAGAATTAAGAAAATCCCTGGTGCCCCTAGGAGACTCGAACCGGCTACCTATGAGGGGGGCCCTTAACTATGGTAGATGATCTGATGTACATATAAGGCATTTGTATACTGTGATTGAGCATGATTGTGGTTGCAACTGTTACTGATTCCTTGCTCGTTTGCTTTTTCACAGGAGCAAGTTTGATGCATTAAAATCAATGGTGAGATGGAAATAAAGATCTGAAAAAGGTATGTTTTCATGGCGTGAATGCAGGCTTAACAGCTAAATATGTGTCCTAATATGCACGAAACAAGCAGAAGGAAATTTCAAAATAAGAAGCCATTCATTGATGGCGCTGCTTTTGTGGGTTTTCATCGTTTCTTTTGTACATAGTAATTATTTTCTGTAAAAGTGTCTGCTTGTTTCACTGAGGGATTTCAGTTGTATGTTTGCTGTGGAACCATACAGTTTACTGGGTTTTCTTTTCACCTCTTTTTGAGTGTTACATATGCAGAAAAAACACATTTACATTCAGTAAAAAAAAAAAGGGTTTTTTAACTGTAAAAGTGTGTTTTGTAATTGGCCAGTTTCACTCTTCCTGTCTAGACCATCAGACTCTTGTAAGTTTCTTTGTTCAAACTTGTGGCATTAGATGTGGTGTGGTGACCATTTTATCATTATGGTAGACTGTTTTAACCTTGCTTAGAAGTCATTGGCTGGTGAAATTGAGTGAATTGTTTGTTTGGTTGCCTTCATTTTTAGTCATTGATGTCAATCTTGAAAGCAAATTAATCTCTGAAGGAAATGAAGATTTCAATTTGTCTGGTATGGTATGCACACGTGCATAAAAATAAAGAAACAACTTTAATTACTTGTATGAACATATGCATACCGTCTAGATGAATGATTATTAGAGTGTTCTTTTGTTTTGTTTTTTTAGGTTTTCTCCTGAACCCTATGTCCCAGTGATACATAAATTTTAGCCAATAACAAAAGGAAGTCCAATCTACAACATTAAGGATCACTTTACTGATGAATATCCACTAAAATCAACTCGGACACCAAGGGGTCGTTTACCCAATTGCTTATTCAATAAGCGCTTAACAATAGGATTCAACGCTATGATTTATTTTGGTGCGTAAGATTTTAGTACATCAAAACATATCGAATGCAACAATTTACTGGGTAGGTGTTTACCTGGATAAGAGTCGTCATCCTCACTTACCGGATAAGACTCTCTATCATTCTCATCGTTCTTACCCAGTAAGATTATTCGTTCTTCTCATGTTCATCCGATGAGGAAATATATCCGTTAAGCACTTACCAAGTAAGTGTTTGGTAAACGACCCCTAAGATCGTTAGTGTCAGTATTTTGAAAATTAGTTTAGGTTTTAGGGCGCTTCCCTGAACCCCATCAGGACAAACCACTATAGCCTCGTCTACTAAACGGAAGGGGACGAGGCTTCTTTGACTCCCGTCAGCCAGCGATCTTAGCCTCCTAACGTGTATTATAGCTTAACCAACAACCCATTTATTCTCTAGTAAATTTAATTATATAAATGTGTTGCTGATTCACTAAAATCACCAACAAAGCTAGTATATCCCACTTGAAAGTAGGTATGACAATCGGAAATTGCAACCCAACATTCCAACTCGTTAGCATTGACTACTTGACAAACACGACAAGCATCAACTTAAGAAAATTTATCTGAACAAAGACAGCAGTGGAGTCGAAATATTTATATGAACTTCTCTAAGCAAAGATATAAACAAATTTCAACACAAAGAACAAAAAAGGTTTACATCAAACACAAAGAATTCTAACAGATCAATAATAAACTAATAAAACGAAAAGATCATATACCAATCAATCAGCCATTGTTTATTTTTCATATTTAAATAATAATCATAGAAGAAATTATTAATTATTTGATTTTCATATTCAAATAAAAAATCTCGGGATCATAACAAACACCTGTAATTATCGTTTGAATCTGAAAAAATAGATAATGGCAAATAGAAATGGTACATTTCTTTTGTTTTATTGGTTCGTTATACTTTGTTACTGATTTGTTGATATATCAAGAGAAAAATGACATATTTCTTTCGTTTTATCCGTGTAAGGATTTATTCGTTTTAAAAGATATTTAAGAACTTGATCATTCAAAATATGAAAGTCTATTGAGTTTTTTAGGTTTTAATAAATTCAAGAATTTATCTGTTCAATTTCAATAAGTTCAAAGATGTATTTGTTTGATTTCAATAAGTTTAAAGAATTCATTTATTTAACATTTGGAACTTAAAATATGAAAGTAAAATAAGATTTAATTAAAAAAAATTTAAATAAAACAATACAAAATGACATAAAGTTTTAAAATGTATAGATTTTTTAGTTCATAGCAAGAAATTTGTTTTAGGGCCCGTTTACCAAATGCTTACTCGGATAAGCGTTTATCAAGTCATTTTCTCTTACCGGATGAATATGACAAGGACCAAGAATCTTACCTGATAAGAGCAAAAGCAAAGACCGGGAGTCTTACCCGGTAAGTGATGGCGACGACTATTACCACGGTTAGCGCTTACGCGAGTAAATTGTTACATACGATGTCATTTTGGTAGACTAAAATCTCATCTGATAAATAAGTGATAGAGTTGAATTTTACCGTTAAGCACTTACCGGGTAAATGTTTAGGTAAACGGCCCCTTACTGGGACAAAATAGAACTTATGTAGCGGAAATAATTAAGTGAATCGATGGGAGATGAGTGATGAAGAAGATTGTCAAGGTCCTTTTGGACAAAAAAGCTGATAAAGATTAATGGAAACGTGGAAGAAAAGATGATCTGTTGAGACCCAATAAGAAAAAATAATAACAAATGAGACATACGATCTGTAATTTCAAGAAATGGTTTGTTGAACACTTAAATGAGATATTTATACTGTGTGTTTTACATACAACTTATTAATACATTTGAAATCATAACCAACTGATAAACATATTCAAATGCAAAATATAGGTTGGGCCCCACTAATACAGTAAAGTAATCAATAAAACTGATGACTTACATAACACTCTCTTGCTTTCCCAGAAACACAGAAATTCAATAAGAAATCGAGAGAGAAGAAATATAGATGTATTGTGCGGGTACACTTCTAGTCGATCATAAAACATGAAACGAATCGTAACACGTAAGAACAACAAACTGGATCGTCAAATAACAATAACTGTGAAACAGTAGTACAATGCCCACTATAGAAGCAATAACAAATAGTAATAACCTAAAAAACAGTTATGCAAACGACATAAACAAATAGCAATAACCAATATACATAGAAGCAGTCAAACAAACAACAAAAATAAATTGAAATAAACAAAAGAGATAGAGACAGATAAAAATAGCTAATATCAGATAGAAATAGTAATTTCTTTTAGGTCTTTTCAATCAAGGGGTTGTATACCAAATGTTTGTCGGGTTGATTACCTTATCAAATAAGCATGACAAGAACCGAGAATCTTACTCGATAAGTGAGAAAAAAAAGACTCTTGATCATTCAGCCCTTAACGTGTATAAAACATTCAGGGTATGTAGCATTCTAAAGAGACAGATAGGTAGGACACAACATGGCAAGACAACATAAAATGTTGTTTAATGTTTGGTAAGACATACTAGCAGGACAAGACAGATAAAATACTCCTAATGAATTATTTATATCTTTTATATATTTTGATTAATTTATTAAACTGTAACAAAATATATCATTAGAAAGTCTTCATCAAAACGATTAAAATGACACAAAAATAAAAACTTTATGTAGTTTCTAATTTTTATTCTATACATTTTCTATGTTATTTTTTATTATTAATATTCAATAAATTACATAAATTAATCAAAATAAGAAATCGTATAAAATAATTTTTTAAAAACAACAAAGTAAAAATTTAAAAAGTATATAATACAATAAATGAATTTAAACAATGAATAAATATAAAAAGGTAAGCCGATTTGATGTTTTGTAAAAAAAATTTAAGTTCTATTTTAAAATTATAATCTATACTATATTATAAAATATTTGATAAAAACTCTTAAAAATCATTTTTTTATATATGAAGTACTGTATATTGATACATATTATTTAAAGTTCAAGATTACAAGTAAATTAAGTACAACTTATTAAAGCTTCTTTTTTGAATTTGTGTAACTAACTGTAGATAAACATAATCAAATAGACGATAAACATCTCATTTTAAATATAAAAAATCTAAAATATAATTAGGATAAACATTGAGTTATAACAAAATACTTGATTGTTATCTTTATAAAAAAATTTATTATTAAACCCAAAAAAATGAATAAAGAAATACACAAAAAAAAATTAAATAGTTAGTTTGGTATTAATATCAATATTTTTTTCCAATTTTTATGATATCTTCATATTTATATTTTATTTAAAAATAAAAATATTATTGTTTTCTCAAAACTACATAAAACTGTATTATAACATCAATTGAAATAAAAAAAATAAAATAAAATACTAAATCAAGATGTATCTCGTTACATTTTACAAATACAATTATGATAATAAAATAAAGGTTTAAAAATCCAATCAAACGCGAATTACAAACAATGAAAAGGGTAATAATAATATTTAAAGACTGATGATACACACGTAGAATAATATTTTTCTCACAAAATTCTCTACGCAATTCATGGTCGTCGATATCTACGTCGCTGGCGATCTTCCCACGGTAATCTGATCGGTTCATTCGCTTCATCTCACCCTCGATCGTTTGACTTGGCATACAGTTTTCGGATTGATACCGGATTGCCACGCCAAAACGCGCATTGGTTTGTGTTCATTTGTGATTATCGGATTCCTATGAGGATGAAAACTGTATTTTTTGAATTGCTTTTCGCTTGATCATTTATAAATTGTAAACTTACTGCTATCTGTCGTATAATTGTTCTGTAAAACTTATTTTTAATTTGGTCGTTTGATTTGATCGTCTTTATGTATTTCTTGGATTTATTTTGAGTCTCATAAATATTATGTTGTAGGATTGAAAATCAGTTGTCAAATAGGCGATGGATACAAGTAATTGGAGGCCTAATCAAGGTGGAACTGGTGGTGGTGATTCCTCCATGGAATCTGTCGACTGGAGGACTCAGTTACCAGCAGATACGCGCCATAAAATTGTCAACAAGATGTATATTTTTATAGACACCAAGTGCTATGTTTACCTGTTTTTATATGTATGCTTAAGAATTTGGTTTGATGACTTTCACTTGCAAATTGCAATTTAGATGACGTTCTGTTGGGGTTTTTGTTGGTTAAATGTGCCTCCTTATGTGGAGGTATAGTCTTTTAGTTGGCTAAAGGTAATGGGGAAGGATGAATAGGTACGTTTGTGAATTTTTGATGAGCCTATCAGTTTGTATTGTAGTTATGTTGTTAATTGTGTATACCTGATCATTAGCACATAGCTTATTCATGGATTTTGTTGGGATCAAATAAATTTTTATGTGAATAATATTACTTGATTCTGTTGCATTCACGATAGTGTGCCAAAATGATGGAGTCCGGAGGGCCTAAAGGTTGTGCTCGTTGGCTTAATCCAATATCTGTATATGTGGAGATAAAATTATATATTGCTTGATGACCGACTTAGGGCAATTTGTTTTTGGAAACTAGTATATTGGATTCTACATATCAAAATACCTTAGGCGTCATGAAAAAAGTCTTGGAGCAAGTTTGCTCAGAGATCTATGATTATATAGAGGCAAGCATGTTTAGGGGGTGAAACCATGTTCTGTAATGGCAATTATATATCTTGATTTACAAGTTTCTTATAACGAGAAGTGTCATACACTTAAGTATTGATTATGGCCACCTCGTGCTTGGTGGAATATTGATTGACATACCTTCTGATGGGGAGAGACTATGTACGTTTGCTTTTGTTGGAGAACTTGGAAGGAGTATTGCTATGATATTAGGTTGAAGCTTCCTTACATAAATACGTACACAAGCTGCATTGTAAACAGCATTGGTAGTTGTATGGCTTTATTTATTTTGTGTGGCAATTCTATGCTCTTTCATATTCAAACCTCTTGATTAGAATTTTTTATGTTAAATGTGTAATATACAAGACACATTTCATTTATGTTTAAAGCCTCTCTTGTTAGACATGCATGGAATATGGAGGAGTCTAAGTATCAAATAAGTTGACTTTCGTGAACCCTAGAGGATAAGGAATTCAACTTGAGTGCTTTGACATAGTATCTATTTCATTTTACCCTTTGCCGCCTTTAGGGTTTTTTAGTCGGCCTAAACTGTGGCTTTGGTGTAGGAATAAGAAATTTGGAATGCTCATCTTTTTAAGAAAGAGTATTCTAGGAAATCAAAAAGGAGGAATGTTAAGAGTTAGGGTGTCTTATATTCATTTTTCGAGATTGGCCTATCTAATGTAATATATGTGTATGAGTATATATGTGTCCAGGATTTTCCCTTGTTAATAGTAGACATCAAATTAGCTCTTAACATTTACACGGCGTGAGTACCTTACACCAGGAATAGCTAAACCAAGTGAGAAATTGCTTTCGGCTGAGGAGACACTGAACCAGACGACACATGGTGTTATGCTTTTGCCATTTTGTTTTGGCCCCATCTAACTTAACATTGCGATTGTAGCTTTCATATCCATCATTGTTACCTTCTGGACCTTCAAATGAGGGTCTTTGACTACTCTTGTTGAAATGGCTCATTGCTGACCCTCCTGGCAATTAGGATCAGGTTTCGGTTTTTTTCCATTATTTATTGATTTGTTGTATCATAGTTGTATTGGTTCAATAAAAGGATTTATGGGCTTTTATAATAAAACTAAAAGATTGATGACTTTAGAGTTTCTGAAGTTCAAATGACTTATTTTGGATCTGACCATTTACACAACGCCAAGAACTGAAGTCAAATGCTGAAGTCAAATGCCCTTAATGAACTTGTACAATTAAACATATAATGGTTTTAGGATTTTATTCTAGCCTCAACATTAGACTGTATAGCTTGCCATGATCTTATGAGTGTTTTATGGTAATACAAAATTGCCTCCTGAATCCTTATCACTGACATAATTGGTTTCCACCATAACTCTTATTTGGAAACATCGTATTGTCAACTATCTTGTTCTTTCTTTCAACTAATCATAGTCAACCACACTAAGAAATAAAAGCATAGGTAGCTCCTTGACAAAATCAAACTACATTGCATTTCCCTTCTCTTCCTAAACTATCTTGTCAACCTTTTTTCCACCATCGATAAGAGAGAGGGATCTTGAACTAAGAAATAGCATAGTTGACATTGAATTAAAGGATCTACTGAATACGTTGATGGGGGACAGGCATACTATGTGTAATGCTTCACTCATTTACGATAAATAATAAATAAAAAGGCCATTCCATTTCGACACGAAATTCGAAACTCCCCGCTATCCAGAGGATGATGATTTGTTATTCTATTTGATACCATGCCTTGCACCTACTCGTGTTGTTTGATTGTTTCTAAGTGATATGCTAAGCAATATGGGACTTACTACTCCAACACTTTCTTTCCAATAACTCGTATTTGTTCAACTAATCATCTTGTTGGCAGCTCAATATAAAAAAATGTTTTTTCTCTATTGTTCTCTTCTCTTCATGGGGATGTATTATGGGGCAACCGCCTGGATTTGTTGCTCATGGAGAGTATGGGAAAGTATGCCACATTCGAAAATCCCTAGATGGCTTGAGACATAGTCCTCGAGCATGGTTTGGCAAGATCAATCGGGTGATCCTACTTCTAGTATATGTTGATATTTTGATTACTGGAAGCGACGATTGAGGTATATGAAAACCTAAGACATGTCTTTGGTGTCACTTTGAAACCAAGGATTTGGGATCACTTAAATATTTCCTAAGATTGGAGATCATGATTCATGAGAAAGAAAAAGGGATATTCTTATCTCAAAGAAAATATGTTCTTGATCTTCTAAAGGAAACATGAAAACTGGGGGCTAAACCATGTAGCACCCTAGTAACTTCCAACGTACACCCAAGAAAGGATGATGGAGAGCCGACATGTTAGAAAGTTGAATTACTCAGTGGTAACACAACCCAACGTTGCATTTGCAGTTAGTGTTGTTAGTCAATTATGTCTTCTCCAATAATCAACCTTTAGGTCCTAGAACAATATTTTTGTTACCTTAAAGGGTTACATGGACAAGGATTGTTTTATAGGCTCCATGATTATGCTAAGGTAGAGTGTTTTGCTTGTCTAATTGAAGATTTCTCGAATGCAGATTATGATGGAAGCAAGGATAGCAGAAACTCTACTTTAGGATATTGTGTGTTTGCTGGGGGAAATTTGGTTTCATGGAAACGTAAGAAACAAAATTTGGTGTATTGCTCCACAACTAAAATTTCATGGATATTGTATATAGCAATGGCTGACTCAGTATGTGAGAAAGTACGGATACATCAGCTACTAGAAGAAATCAGCTATGTGCTTGCACTTCTGGCAACACTTTGGTGTGATAATAAGACAACTCTTCATATCGCTTGAAATCCTGTATTTGATGAACAAACTAAACATATCAAAATTGAGTTTTACTTCATTCGCGACAAGACTGAAGAAGGATTAACTATTGCAGGATATGTATGAGCAAAAAATCAATTAGGAGACATTTTTACAAAACCAGTAAATGAGACCCATATGATGACATTTGTAACAAGCTTAACATGATCGATATTTATGCTCTAGCTTGAGGGGGAGTGTTTATGGATACAAATAATTCACAAACCTAGAAAGGTTTTAGGGACTGATTTCCTCATCCCTGTTGTATATATAAATGTATGTATACCTAATAAACACATTGAAATCAATAAAATTTGTGCAGATTACAGATTTGTTTGGTGTAGTCGTCTTGTGAAGCCTCAGGAGTGAGTGGCTTGATGAGTTGACTTGCTTTGTTTGCTTGGTTTTGCTACCTGTCCTCTCCATGAATAGTTAGCTAACTTAAGAATTGGTTCATTGGATGGACTTCTTTGCATTCACTTGGTTTGTCTACTTGAAGCTATATTTTAGCAATCCAACTCATTTAGGAACAATGGTTGCTTCTTCTTGGAATACCTGGTTCATTTCATGTGACCAACCCCGTGGATATTGGGTTTGCTTGTGCTGTTTTTGGTATCATTTACTTCCGGTTTGTGTTCTCTATTTGTTTATTTAGTTGCCGCTAATGCAAAGGGAAATGCTTTGTTTCACACTCTGATCTTTCCGTTCTCCTAACATGGGAAGCAAATAACCTTGCACTGATTTGAAGTTCAGAGCTTTGTTTTGTTATTTGATTTCCATTTTCTTCTTAGTTTTTTCAATATCTTGTACCTCTTAGATTTCTATATTTGCTTGCTTGTCAAAGTCGTAGCAGTTAACTTATTTCCCCCAACTTTAGGAGTATTAGGAGATAGAATTACATCTTACGTTTTAAGTGTTGAGGCCATGGACCTATGAAATGTGGTCTTCTATGTATTCACTTTTTTCCTCATTGAGGCTACACATCAAATAACCAAACTTACAGCATCTTTTTCTTACCAAAATGATTTGGTTCCTTCTGAGTTCTGTTTTCTTTTGCTTGTATACATGGTATGATGCAAATGATAAGAAATATTTCGTGTAAGCTGCAATTTGTTATGGGCATTACTATGTTCCATAGCTCTTTATTTATAAATATCTTAAACACTATCACTTCTATGTGACCAACACATGTTTTTATGTAGATTGGATAACTTGAAGAAGCATCTTGCATTTTCTGGACAGGAGAAGCTACATGAAATTAAGAATATTGCTCTGAGGTTTGAGGAGAAGATTTATCATGGAGCAACAAGCCATGTTTGTATATTTGTGCCCTTTTTTGTTGTTTGTGTTGTGTGCATATGTGGTTTTTACCTTTTTACTATGCTAGTTCTTAAAAGTATTTCTTTGGTGGAATAAACATTTCATAGAGAACTCTCTTAAATGAAAGTATTCAAGAGACAGCGGTATATAACATGTATATGTCTCGTGAATTACTTTGGGACATAATTTTTTTGTTCTTATGGTTTGCAGTCTGATTATATGCGGAAAATATCTATCAAGCTGCTTGCCATGGAGAATAGAGCAGCAAATCCTATTGCCAATTCTTTGCAGTCCAACTCTGCCGGTAATAGTGCAAACCCCTCTGATCCAGGTACTTTAGACTACTATTATAAAATCCTATAATATCAATTTAATGGTTATGCTTTTTATAGGTATAAGCTCAAACTTTCAAAGTATTTACAATGCTCTCTTTGACTTTCTGGTGAGTTCTTTGTCAGTGTTACAGATAAAATAACTCTTAAATCATTCCCTGTTGTCAATGTATGTGGTGCTTATTCTTTTACGTTAGGATTTCGATAAAATTTCACCCTTTGTGGAAAGAGGTTCTTGTAGGCAGAGATATGTTGGGGAAGGGGAAATCGTGGACGTCTAAATCTTTGGGTATTATTTAGCAAAAAAATATCTAGATGCACATTCTCAAAACATGACCGCAGCAGCACATCTTATCATGCTGATTTCATAGTTTGATCTTCAAAAAACAGAAAAGGAAAATATTCCACTAATCTCAGGGTCGTTAGAAGGAGCTAATCAGGTGGGTTTAGAAACTATTTTGACTCAAAAGACTTAAAGGACTAGGAATCAATAACTGCTTCCTAGAGTTTTGGGGATTAACATTCCTAGTTCTTTGTTTGTTCATAGTTTTCACATCTAGGATTCTGTCTGAACAGAGATAAGAGGGGAAATGAATTTTTGCTGTCTCTTTATCAATAGATGTTGGACCAACAGCCTAAAGATCTAGAAAACATAAAGGCAGTAAATACAAGGGAAGGGCAAGGAGTTGGGCTGAGACAGATAGGAGGCCTGTCAGCTATCCACACATACTAGGGCCATACAGATTTTTGTTGTCTTTGTCCACAGATTTTGGACCCTACAGTCTAGAGATGGAGAAAACATTAAGACAGTGCATAGAGGAAAACAAGTGTTTAGTTTTTTTTTTTTTTTTTTTGTTATGTTCGTTTAAGGCTCGGAGATCTTTTACTTCAAGAATTTTATTAAAATATAAGTCATGTGTTTATAAATCAGTCCGTTTGTTCACGGAAATCTCACAAATCGTCATTTTAAGGATGTCCCAGGCATTGCTTTTTTATTCTCTGAAAGTTATGCAAGGCAAAATTACCTAGTTGCCCTCACGTCATCATGAATGTATTTGTGACATTGATTTTGTTCTGTAAGATTACTTCAATTTTGAAACTAGTGTTTTGGAGTGAGTATGACATACTTTACTGTCATTAATAATTAATTCCTCTCAAACACAATCTACAATGCATACAGAAAATCATATAGGCTTTAAAGCATAAAAGGGCCTCTCCCTTTTTTTTCTGGCGTTGAAAGCGCCATTGAAATCAATGTTTTTGCTTAGGGAAAAGTTCAGAAAAACCCAACAAACTTTCTCATTTTGAATGATTAAGTCCCTAAATTTTATTTTGAATGAATAAACCATTAAACTTTCCCATTTTGAATGGTTAAGTCCTTGAACATTTTTTTTGTGAATAAATCATTAAACTTCCCCATTTTGAATGGTCAAGTCCTTGGAACATTTTTTTTGTGAATAAATAAACCATCGAACTTTTAAAAATAGATTAACTATATCCTTTTAACCCAAAAAAACTATCTCCATCAAACCTTTAAAAATAGATGAACTATATCCTTTTAACCCAAAAAAACTATTTGTAACTGACTAACCGGATAGGAAGGTTTTGAAGTTTAAAAAAAATACCTAAATCAGTTTTTACCATTCCCATGCCCTACGCCATTTAAACCCCTCACACCCAACAGCATCGTTACCCTCGACACCCCTCACCACCCATCGCTGCCTGTTCTCCATACCGCCCATCGCTGCCAATGGCCCCTACTATCAATCTCCCTCTTTTTGATATCAGTGGAGCACGTATAAACAGGTCAAAAACGAGGGAGAATCGAAGAACAGAAAAATCGATCAAAAAGGGAGAGACCGATGGCAGGGGCCAATGGTGGTGATGGATAGTGATAGAGAGCGGAAGCGATGGGGCGTCGAGGGGTCTGAATGACGTAGGCTTTGGGGACAGCTAAATGATTTAGGTTTTTTTACTTTAAAACCTTCATTGCTGGATATAGGTAGCTTTTTTGGGTTAAAATGATACATGTAACCAATTTCTAAAAGTTTATTGGTTTATTTATTCAAAAAAAATGTTCAGAGACTTGAATCATTCAAATGAGAAAGTTCGTTTTTTTTTATTCAAAAAAAAGCTTGATTACTCAAAATAGGAAAGTTCGTTGGGTCTTTCTGAACTTTTCCCTTTTGCTTAAGCTCATTTATGAGCTTTCTTTGGGTCATATAAGATTTGATGGTGAAGGATTTCTTTATTAGCTCAATGAAGGCGCAGATGAAAGAACCAATTAGGCTATGCTGTTAATTGCGGCGATATCTCGGATTGCAAGCCTTTGCAAAATATCGGTGGTCAAATTGCGGTTAAAATTGCATAGCGCAATTAGCGGTGCAATTTACTGCAATTTTGACCGATATTTAGTGTAAATTTCGTTCAATATTAACGCAATTTTTGGTGGGTTTGGGCTTTATTTTCAGTTTTGGGCTTTCAATATTAACTAGCTTTTGTTAAGTTAGTCAAGGCTTTTTTTGGGCTTTTAAGAACTAGGCTTCTGTTAAGGAAGCACTATAGGGATGATGATGATCACGTTGGAGATGAAGAGGGAGAAGAGGAAGAGTGGGAAGCTAGCCTAAACGAAGAAGTGAACGTGTTAGATGATGTTACCTATTGCTTGTGATTAGCTCGTTTATGAACACTTTTCCTATTTTGCAAATGATATGTTTATGTAGGCATATTATATATATAATTATATATAATTCTAAGAAATTTTGGACCGCGATTGCACCGCTATAACCGCTAATTGAAATATCGGTCCCGACCGCAATTTTGTATTTTCACCGCTATAACAGCATAGCATTTAGGATTTCGAATGACAATGTTGAATGTGCTCAGAATCCCTTAGAGAACATCCTTCCTATGCCAATTGCTCTCAAACATATAGTTTCAAGCTTGGCCCCAACAAGTTAACCAACTTGATTATTTACAACCTAAAGAGGATGAAATATAAGCTTACTATAATGTAAAACAGCCTTAAGCTCATTACTTTTCTGGTGTTACGAACTAAAAGACTGCCAAAGAAATGAGGCTTCCAGAGGTCACTAGCATCAGGAAATTCTATGAAATTTTCGTGATTAGCCCTTTGAGTAACATGGACATCATAGTTTCTCACAGTTGATTCTGTGGTTCAGGAGTCTTACGTTATTTGCTTTCTCGGTCTTGTTAACAATGATAGTATTGCATATACTTATGTTCTAGTTTCGTTCCTAGCTTGTAGTTGCATCTAACTTAGGGACTGTTTCCTTTGTTTCCATTAGTCCTGTAAAGGTCAAGTTGTCTGTATGGGGGACGGGAGACCGACAGGTTTGAGCCTTGAGGGAGGAAAAGAGAGAGAATTGGATTATTTATGGGGCATTTATGGTGTTAATTTGTTTGAGGTGGCTTAACGGGGACCAGTGAAGGGTCCTGGCTTATTCCATATAGCCATTTTGGCATAATGGCTTAACAATTAAGCAGTAAAAAACACTCCTGTATGGCTGTGCGAACAGGCCGCCCAAACCATTAAGCTATAAATAAACAACCCCTTACAGATGTGCATACTCATCATGTTCGATAGTAATAATATAGATTTCTGACTGTTCGTAGTTCCCCTGGAAGCAAGCTTTCAGGAATATTTTCAGTCAGCTTCAAAATTTGTTTTTCCTAACATTGTATTTTTTCCCTCCATCATAACACCTTATGTCCGTATCTTTTTGGTTCATTCCACCATGTGCAGGCTCTCAGGGCATGCAGCAAGTCAACAACCAAGGCCAATCACTTAATCATCCTCAAGCAGGTCAGCAGATCTTACCTCCGAGCATTCACAATAATATTGCTTCATCTGGAGGACAAGGTTCTGCTGGTATATCATCTGCATTACAACCTGGCAGTAGCTTATCACAGTCTACCATGCCAATTATTTCCGGCCAAAATTCAGGCTTGCAGAACATTCAAAATATTTCTAGGGTTCAACCAAATTCTGTAGGAAATAGTATGGGGCAAGGGATACCTTCCAACAATTTTGTAAGTCAAAGGCAGATACCAGGAAGGCAACAACTTGCTCCCCAACCGCAACAGCAGCCTCAAAACTCGCAGCATTATCTTTATCAGCAGCAGTTACATCAAATTGCAAAGCAAAAGCTCCAGCAGAATAGTAGTACAACCTCAGTGCAATCACACATGCAACAACAGCATCAGAACTTGTTGCAGCCAAGTCATTTCCAACCATCTCAACAATCCGTTATGCAACCTACAATGTTGCAACCATCTTCTCTCTCTACCGTTCAACAAAATCAGCAACCTATTGATCCTCAATCAGCACAACCTGTGATGCAACACCATCAACAAACAGTCCTAAGACAACAAAGGCAGCAGCAACAAGCATCCATTGTCCACCAGCAGCAAGTATTGTCAACACAGCAGCAGCAGCAGCAACCAAATACGATGGGCCAGCAGACAAGTGCAATAAACTTGCAGCACAACCAGCTCATAGGACAGCAAAGTAGCTATTCTGAAATGCAGCAGCAACAGCAGTCTAGGTTGCTGGGCCAGCAGAGTAATATTTCTAATGTGCAGAAGTTGCAGCATCACTCAATTGGTCAACATAACAACTTCTCTGCTGTGCATCAGCAACAGTTGGGCCCTCAAAGTAGTTCCACAGGTCAGCAACAACAGCAGCACCAGTTATTTGGAACTCAATCTGGTAGCACCACCATGGTGAACAATCAACATTCAGCACACCTGCTGCAGTCTAAGGTCTCGATTCCACAACAGAATCAGCCAACACAAGGCCAACGGTCACAACCAGAATTACAGCAGCAGGTGATGCCACAATTACAAACACAGTCAGGTCAGTTGCAGCACCAATTAAATACGAAACTGCAGCCAAACTTGTCACAATGGGATATGCAACAGAGGCTTCCAACATCAGGTGCATTTCAGCAGCAAAATGTAATAGATCAGCAGAAACAGCTATTCCAACAACAGAGAGCTATGCCAGAGGCTTCATCAAGTAAGTTATATGCACACATGTGTGTATGTGTATCAGTGTATGCAGTGCTCTAAAGTCCCTGCTTAGTAACAGATCTATCTTGTTGCATTGCTTTCCAGTAGCGAATTAGCAATTGATGAATGAAACTTGTTAATGAATTAGTTCTGACATATGAGTACATGTACTGTTTACAAATTATGTTTTTCCTTGTTTATCCTTTCATGCCTGTCCTTGTTTCATGAAGCACTTTCATCTGTAATATGGTTATCCTACCATATCATGATGCTATCTGAAGTAGAAAATTAATTGATGGGTTAGCCAGATCTTGGACCCTAGTATATATTCTCTCCATCCCATGGGAATTGCAATACTTGACTAGACACGTTTAAGGAAGTATTTGATCAATTGCCGGTGATTACTTTGAATTTGATTAGCGCAAATTTAGGAGTTGTGACAACTAAATTTGTACAGTTGTACTGTAATGCTGCTTCCAGTATATTCCTTTTCTGGAAGGCTTCAGATATGCTCCTTTGCTGGGAGAATTTTTAAAATACTAACATCTACAAGTTTTTATTCTTCTGTAGCATCATCAGATTCCACAGCTCAGACAGGAAATCCAAATGGTGGAGATTGGCAAGAGGAGGTGTATCAAAAGGTACTGTACATGAAATTCTATGCTTATTTTTTGAAGTGGGAAACAGAATGCTCTAGCTTAACTAAAGCATCAAGTTTTTTTTAACGAACTGAATGATATAAGCTTGCTTTTTTTTCTTGTGTTCAAAACACAGAAGCAAGCAAGCATATTAATTATTGACAAGTAAGGTACCCATCATGTAACATTCATTTTTTCTCTTACATTTATTTGGATTTTGGGGACTTATATTAAATGTGACCGGGGCTTTCAACCACTCAGCCGTCTCCCTGATGCGTTTGAGCTTTTTGTTTGAATGATTTTCTCATTGACACCTTTGCCTTCTTATTTCTTCTTGTACTATTATTATGTGGCCAATTTGTTTTTCTTTTAGTATTTATCTCTAATAATAGCACTTACCCACTTCTTGTGTCCTCCATATTAGCACACGTCTGTATCATTGAAAAGTTGAAGGGCTTTTGTTGCCTGTTAGTATGTTGTTTGTTTGATATGGTAGCAGATCAACACATTTACTGTATCAAGTTCTGGCATCTGCAAGTGATTAGGTCACTCATTTCCTTTGTTTGTGTTATTCTTAGTTCTTAACAATCTAGGACTATTTTTTTTACTAGAGTGTAGAGATTTGTTAGTATGTCGGTTCTTCCAATTTTGACTAGCTTTCCTCTTGGTACTGATACATCCTTTCAGACTCTAGAAATCAACATGGTATCACACTAGGACATTGAAAACTGAAACCTATCCCTTTTTTACTGTTCCAGCGTCAGTAGCTAAGCTAGTGCCATTCACTGCTTTCTCTGGCTAACCGTACACATCGTTTTTGCTGCCATCTTCAACCAGAGTGTGAAGATCTCCCCAACCCTCTTTCTCTGTCATAGAGTGGCCAATATTTGCCCGTTTTCAGTCCATCATGGAACGCCCTCGCGCGTTCGTGAGAACTACTAGAAAATGGTGAGATCATTAGTGAAAGAAGGACCAACGATGACCCTATCCTAAAGAAGAAGAAGGAGTAGGAGCAGAGCGGAGAATCTTTCTATATTAGGCAAGCGCACTCACTCTAACAGTGTACCTTTTGCATGATGGGTCAGCGAGGAAATGGGAACAGGGGTGCTTGAAAAGGCTTTCCTGCCTGGCAAAGTACAGGGCTATCAGTCGGCCATTTTTGAATGAGTATGGGTGAACCACTTTCACCTACGACTTTCTCGAAAATTCCATCAAATCAAAGGAKTTGACATTTCTGACATCTCTTGACACCCTTACTTTTAATAGAGGGCCTTGCCTCATGATTGGTTTGGTTGGCTAGTTCTGATTTCAACCCTTGCTTAGGACTATCTGCTGGCGTTGTGTTCCAATTCATGAGCATCTCTTTCAACCATCGGTCCATCACCTGTTCTGATCTGTGTGGCACTTTTACCTGTTTTACCTGTTTCTGTATAAGACCTGACCAGCAAATATGTGAAAGGAGTCTGCCTGTGATGTCTTGCTAGATTCTAACCAGATTGCATCATTTGATTTTTCCTTGCAATGACCCTTCAGAAGATGTCTGGATCAAAGATTAGGCATGTAAATGGTAACTGAAAAGATCCAATTATCGACCGATTTCAAAATTGATGGCAAGTAAAATATTCATGTCTGATAAATATTGAATTCTTATACATCCAACATTAGTTGAGTACCAATTCAAAAATAGTTATAGGTGATATACTTAATATTGTATGTATACACTAAATTGCCACTAATTATTAAGAGAGTATAGGTGATACCATTTGATATGCCATATGTATCTATATAAATGTATCATAGTTTTTTTAGCATGACCTTCACTTCTCATTGATTACAATTTGACTTAAATCTAAAGGTTATTTTAGGTTTTGGGAATTATCAAACTTTAAAGTTCAATCATTTATATTTTTGTTATCTTAATTCTTGTTGTTTTCAACTTTACTAGTTTTTAAGGTTTGTAAATGATTGCATTTATTTTTCTAGAACCAGATCCTGTTCATATTAAAATAGTAAAACTATTCATATATCGATATTGGGCTTAATCAGACTCTGATGCTATTTGAATAAGGATGTATGACAATTCAGAGTTTTAGCATCCGTTAAATTTGAATCCCTTTTTGCTAATCAATTTTGAATTGGATATGTTCACATTCTATTCACTTTTAGTCTGTTTACAGGTTTGATCATAATTATATTTTGATCTAGCTTGTGAGAGTTTCACATGTTCTATGGGTTAGATCAATGAGCTATTCCTTTACCCATAAACTACCTGTAGGCGTTCTTAACCTGAACGTTTTCTGTATCTCTTCTGTTTTCACTTTGTTTAACAAGAAATTAAGGGAGTTCAAAACCTGCCAATCTATATATTCGAAAGTTGAATTTCAAATGTTCAGGAAGCTTGCAGTAGAAAACTGTGTTTGGCTGATATGATTTCTCTGCTTATTTTTTACATCACTTCAGTCCCAATCTGATATCTTATTGATTTAATTTGTTCTGGGTGCAATTATGCCTAATACTAGTAATGTGTAGTTTCACTACTGCAAGTAGTAGGGTTTGATACTTTACCCAGATCTGAGTGGCATAGTTTAGTGAAGCCACCATGGTGTTTATTGTCAGTTTAGACATCTATCTCTATCGAATTTGAAGAAGCTTGTACTGAATTTCAGTCTATTTTGAGTTTCATTGTGAGTCATGTCAAGAAAACATGTTTGAGTGTTAATTGAGTAAGAAAACATTTTAGTTTGCGGCATAATTGATGTGGGGACCTATTGTGTTGAACATGTTCTTTTGTTCTATATATTATCTCACTTTTGGATGATCACCGACAGTTGTGTGCATTTATTTAATAATAATCTAGGAGTTAATTTTCTCATATATTTTGCTATTTTGTGCTTGAGTACAAGTGAATATAATTTATCTCTCAAAACACACTCTAGTGATATGGAAAAAAAACATTATGGGTGGGAACTACTACAGAGCCTTTATCCAACTAGCCTATGGTAAACCTCCGTTGCGTTTCACCTGTAGGAGAAAGGGAAAGTAAAGAATATAGGTGGTTGTTTTACTTTTCTGAATTAGAATAATTGTTTGGGAAAGGGTACTTTTGGTATTTTCCCTAGAATAATGAGCCGCCTGTGTTAAAATGTGTAAGAGCTTTGTTTTTGGGGGAATTTTGTTGAAAACTTGTAACTCGAACGAGAGCTCTGGGAGAGTCCCTGGCCTCTCAAATGCTAGTGGAATTTCAATTCCTTTTCAATACAATTCATAGCCGACTGTTTTGAATCAGTTTATAGCAGCCTGTTTATATTTTTCGAAGACTTGTGAATACAATTATTGATCTGTTTTGATTTGTAGGTTTTGAACATGAATGTGATTCTTATATTTGCAGTTGAAAGCTATGAAGGATAAGTATATGCCAGAGTTGAATGACATGTATCAGAAAATCATAGGCAAATTGCAGCAGGTAAGTTGCTTTCTCGTAATCATTTTCAAACTGTAAACGTCAGCCATAACTTATTGTATTTGTCTCTTACTAACATTGCCTAGTTTGGTGAGGCGTCTCACCCAAGAACCTAGTTGACATCCAATCGGTGCCTTTTGTATTGCCCAACAAGCAGTCTCATGGAAGTCACCAAAAATCCATAGATTTCGATAGGAAATTACAGCGAACATTTCAGTTTACTTTTTTTCAACTTGTAGTATTTCCTGGATTTCTCTTGATGCATAGAAAAAATCTAGAAATTTGGTATCAGGGCCTAGAATGTTTTTTATGGAAGGGTGTACTAGGCTACGCCCAGACTAATCCCGGCAAATTGTGACTGCAAGACATCAGCCCTGAAAAGGTCAGGGCCTGGAATGTTCCTAGTTCTACAAAGTTACTCTTTCTTCTTTGGGAGTCCCTCACATTCTTAATCATCCAAGAAATCACTAAGAAACCTTATCTAGCAGTACAAACTTCTTTCTTTTGTCTTCTCCATCTAATCCTTAGTGATCGACTCTACAAAACAAGCCATGTGCTAAGGCCATATGCTAAGGCCACATTGTTGGTTTAGGTAGAAATGCAAACCCTGTGACAGCAGGCTGGGGTTTTATAGACCTATGGTCATGCCATTAGATTGTTGGCATAAAATTCAGAGAATAAAATTAGGAAACGCCATTTTGGATCTGGTAGTTTACTTAGTGTGCATTTGGCACCTGGGACAGGACAGAACAAAAACTTCTTGTCCCACATGTGCTGCGACGATTAGACTTGGGGGCTGTTTGGTTGGTTTTCCTTTAAGTCCTGTATGGATAAAGTTATATGTGTGGATTAATCTGTCTGTATAGATTGGGAAAGTTTTTGTTTGGAACAGTTTTATCTTAGATGGAATGAGCATGTTTTTTAATTGGGAAGGGCAGCTCTGGAAAAAACTTGACTTTCTGCATAAAGCTCCCTCCCTAGAAGCTTACTGAATAAGCCACTTTCTATATCACTAAGCCACTACCAAACAATCATGTACAATAGACCGAATAAGCTATGAGTCCCATTATGCTCATTAAGCTGCTGACGAACAGGCCCTTAGACCGGACATGACCGGGTGAGACAAAAATGCATTTTTTTTCTGTACCACCAAAATAGGTGGAACAAAAATTAGGGAGATAGGACAAGTTTGGTAAATTACTAAACTACTCATGTCAAATTAAAACCCTAAAATCTTCCACAATTCTTTCACCCGCCTACCTCACTCTCGCTTGTCCAAATAGTCTTCTGCTAGTTCCCTTAGAGAAAATCAGATAGTGATGGCAAAAACTATCCAAATTATACTAAAATGATGTGCTGCTGAAATTCGGTACTCTTTTCTTTTCTCAATTTTATGTGACTTCTGTTCTCCAGCATGATTCGCTTCCTCAGCAACCAAAGGGTGAGCAAGTTGAGAAGCTGAAAATGATTAAGCATGTATTGGAGCGTTGCATGGCATTCGTACAAGTTCCCAAAAGCAACATAACTCCCAACTACAAAGAAAAGCTTGGTATATATGAGAAGCAGATTGTTAATATCATAAGCACACATAAGCGGAAACCTGGGGTCCCACCACAGCAAGCACAACCACTTCCTCCACCACATATTCATTTGACACAAGAAAATCAGATGAACCCCCAGATGCAGTCGATGAACTTACAGAATAATATGGGTAGTTTGCAGCATAATTCTGTCCTTCCTTCAAATGCACAGCAGAACATGATGAGTGCAACACAGCCTACTTCCAATCTTGACCCAGGACAGAATAGCACAATGAACTCGTTAAACATAAATCCTTTGTCATCTCAAGGAGGGATGGGTATGCTGCAGCCAAATTCCAGCATACTTCAACATCAGCAATTGAAGCAACTTCCATATCGCCAAATGCAGCAACAATATCTACATAAACAACAACTAATTCAGCAGCAGCATCAATTTCAGCGACAAACAAAACAGCAGCAACAAAATGGGCAGTTGCATATGAACCAACTACCTCAGCTGCAGCCGATAAATGACGGTAATGAGTTGAAACTAAGACAGCAGATTGGAGTGAAGCCAGAACCTTTGCAGCAACAGCAAGTAGCATCCCAGCGCCCAGCTTATCACCAACAGTTGAAGTCAGGAGCTCCATTTTCACCTCAACTGCTTTCGGCTTCTTCTCCACTGACTCCCCAGCATTCATCTCCTCAAATTGACCAGCAAAACTTGTTGAATTCTCTTACTAAATCTGGTACACCTTTGCAATCTGCAAATTCACCATTTATTGTGTCATCTCCATCAACTACCTCTACGTCTCATATGCCGGGAGAGTCTGAGAAAGTTAATTCTGGTGTGTCGTCACTTTCTAACGCTGGGAATATTGGACATCAACCAACTGGTGCAGTGTTACCTACCCAGTCTCTCGCTATTGGCACACCTGGAATATCAGCCTCGCCTTTGCTTGCAGAGTTCACAAGTCCAGATGGAAATCATGGAAATGGGGCATCAGTTGTTTCCACAAAATCAAGTGCTATAGAACAGCCCATAGAGCACTTACTCAAAGTGGTCAGTGATCACTAATCAGTTCTAAACTGCCTAGCATATAACATAAAAGTTAAATCTTTTGTGTGCACTAGGTTCTTCTGATAAGTTAAAAATGTGTGGCTAAAACCTTGAATTTTTTACTTTGTAGGTAAAGTCAATCTCACCAAAATCCTTGAGTGCCTCAGTTAGCGACATTGGTTCGGTTGTTAGTATGATTGATAGAATTGCAGGATCGGCACCAGGTAATGGATCAAGAGCAGCAGTTGGGGAGGACTTGGTTGCCATGACAAAATTGCATCTTCAAGCAAGAACTTCCGGCACCCCAAATGGAACAAGGAAAATGAAACGCTTTACAAGTGCAATCCCCTTAAATGGTGTATCATCTGCTAACAGTGTAAATGATAGCTTTAAGCATTTTAACTTTGTGGAGGCTTCAGAGTTGGAATCTACTGCAACTTCTACTATAAAAAGGCCCCGGATTGAGGTATTACCTTTTCAGCAGTATAATATATATATATATATATATATATAGTGGAGTCTTCATGTGAAAAACGTAAATAATTTGAGAACTGGGGAACTAATTTTATAATTTGTATTCATTAATAAATATGCACCATAAGTTTCATCAGAATATGATTACTGTCAATGAGTATATTCATCGTTGAATATATACAATACATTCATCAATGAATATATTCACTTATATTTGTATTTTGTCAATTAGTATATTCAACAATGAATATACACTAAAAATTAGTTCTTTTGTTCTCAAAATATTTGTGGTTCTCATTTGAACCGGGCTCTATGTATGTATGTATGTATGTGTGTGTGTGTATTTGTACATGTGTGTGCATGTTAGGATTTGTATTTAATTCCCATGTTATATATGGAAGCTATAAGTGATGATGAGATCATTTCGGGAGTTGTCATTTTAAATTGCCTGGTCTGAGTCATTTGTTTGATCAAAGCATTTGAATTTCTGGAAGAGCAAAAAGATCTGCATAGCATGAATAAATACTATGCTCTGCTCTCGGAGATTGCTTCAACGACTTGTATCTGCTTGCACTCGATAATGTTTTTAAAAAACGACTTATATCTGCTGTACTCCATGATGTTTATGTTAAAATGTTGCAGAGGAGGCATCCCCTATTGGAAGAAATAAGAGATATAAATCTGGGACTCATAGATACTGTGGTAGATATCAGCAAGGAAGATGCTGATTCGGCAGAAGGTGGTAAAGGAACCATTGTTAAGTGCTCATTTATTGCGGTAGCTCTTGCTCCAAATCTCAAGTCACAATATGATTCACCACGAATGGTGTGTTACTTTACTACGACATTATTTATATACACACACAAGGGCAGGTTCATTTAAGAACCCAAGAACCACCTATTTTGTGAGTATATTCATGATGAATATCTATCACCTTATTCATCATGAATCATTATCACATTATTTATCATGAATACTGCATAAAATAGGTGGTTCCTCGGTTCCTTTATAATTTTATGGTTCCGAAAAGAACCTCTCTCTCTCTATATATATATATATAAATATATATGAGTGAGAGAGAGAGAGAGAGAGGGAGCCCAGTTTAAATGAGAACCCCAAATAATTTGCGAACATGAGAACTAATTTTTTAGTATGTATTCGGTTGAGAATATACTCATTGGCATAATACAAATACAAGTGAGTATATTCATCAATGAATATATAGTATATATTCATTGATGAATATGCAAATTTACAAATACATATTTTTGATAAAATTTTTAGTGTATATTTGTAACAAATATACACTATAAAATACCTCCTAGGGATAAGAGACATAGGGCTAAAGAGAGAGCCAAAAAAGGATCTTTCGTGTATAATCCTGCATAATCTCGAATGACCTTGAAACAACAATGATTACTTACTATTGCTATAAAACAAGCTCGTATTTTATCTTTTAGTTCCTTGGTTCTCAAATTATTTGTGGTTCTCACATGATTCCTCCCTTATATATATGCTAGATCCATAATCGTTAGCATTTTCTCTGTGAACTTGAAATTTTTCTTGTATTGATGTGTGCAGTCACCTATACAACCATTGCGATTGCTTGTTCCTGCAAATTATCCAAATTGCTCCCCAATACTCTTGGATAAGTTTCCAGCTGACATCAGGTGAGATATATTTTCTTTTTCCTATTTTGTGTTCTCTCTTTTTGAACCATGGGATTAGATATAGATGGTTTCGTTGGAGGGTTCCGTGTCTTTTTAGCTAAGTAAGCTCTTTTGCAATCTTTTCTAAAATTGCCAAAACGTGGCGTATAGCTGTTCTTTCTGGCCGTTTACCTAAACACTTACCCGGTAAGCGCTTAACGATAAATTTCAACTCTATCTCTTACTTATTGGGTAAGATTTTAGTCTACCAAAACGACATCGTATGTAACAATTTACCCGGTAAGCTCTAACCGTGGTACGAGTTGTCGCCGTCACTTACCGGGTAAGACTTTCGGTTCATGCCTTCGCTCTTAACAGGTAAGATTCTTGGTCCTTGCCATATTCATCCGCTAAGGGAATATGACTTGATAAGTGCTTACTCGAGTAAGCATTTGGTAAACGGCCCCTAAATCTTTTACAAATTCTTTTTGCAAGCCGGGTTTTTTGACCAATGGGATATACTAGGTTCGTTTGATTTGGTAAGATTTTGTATTTTGAAGGGTATTTTAGATATTTAACAATAGTGTATCTATGGTTGGACAGCAAGGAATACGAGGACCTTTCTGTAAAAGCACAGTGGCGGTTCGGTAGTTGTGTTAGGCAGCTTTCGGAACCCATGTCGCTTGAGGAGATGGTACGGACTTGGGATGTTTGTGCTCGTACGGTTATTTCCGAGTACGCGCAGCAAAGTGATGGTGGTACCTTCTCTACAAAATATGGAGCCTGGGAGGATTGCCTCACCCTCACTGGTACTGCTGCATGAACTTACTTATACATTTTGTGTTAAATATAAGTAACACACATTATGCTTTTTTGTTATATACATATGCATATAGAAACATTCAATGTCAATATTATATGTTCCTAAGCATGAAGTATGGAGAAAACAAGGTTTCAGAGGTTTCCTGAGTTTTCTTAGGCTCTAGAAGCTTTCTTCCAAAATGAAGAAATTTACTACGAATCTCTTCAAAAGTCCGTTAAGTGGTACGTTATTGACTTATTTCGATGTGGTACCCGTAATAAGTATCTTTTTAGTGTTCGGATGGGGGAAAAAAAGAGAATGTTTCTACCGGTAATAAGGAGTTTTTGATAAGTTACTTTTTTCTGGCTTATCAGAAACAACTCATCAGATTTGAAAATCAAATTACTTTTTTTGACCCTAAACCTTCTCTCCTATGATAGAGCTCCATTCCATTCTCTGGCGACGCTGGCGCCCCATTTCTTTCTGCGGTCACAACGGTGCCCCATCCACGGATACAATCCTCTCCTCTTGTAAAGCTCCTCCCCTTCTCTCTCCCTCTCCCCTTTATCGCTTCTCCATGGTTTTATCACAGGGACGATCAAGATCTTGAATCACTGGAACGATCATGATTTGGAATCACAGGGACAATCGATTTGGATTTGGTCGGTTTGAATTTGGGGCTTTTTGCCCTAAGTGACCCTCTGTATAAGCAAAATCATAGGGATGATCAAGATCCATTTTTGTCGTTTGACATGTGTAAGTAAAATTTACCGAACACTAAAAAATAACTTATCAATTTATTACGTTTCGATACCGTCATAAGCTAATTCAAACACTTTTTATAAAACTCCGATTTGACACCATATAAGTTGTTTTAAATAAGCAATCCCAAACACTCTGAATATTTTAGTAACATAAGTAATGTTGAAATCTTCAAAAGGGAAAACTGTTAGAATTTGATGTAAATTTTGTTTAAAAGATTTTGACTTTGTGAATAACTCTTGGATATGCTCTATGTCTACTTCGGTAGAGGTTGGGTTTACGTATCTCTTGTCCTCTGAAACCCTACTCTCGAGTGGGATTTATTTGACCAATTTGTTTGGTTAATAGAGGCCATCTATTTTGTTAAAATAGGATGTTAGCTAGCATATAAAGGCTAACGTGGCAAGTAATGCACTCTTGACCCCGTACCGTGTAGTCTAATCCCCAACAGGTTTGGAGGCGGGGACGGGGGCAGGGAAATCCTCGACATAATCGGTTAGGTCAGTCCTGATGTCAGTTATAAGCAAATGCCCATGAAAATAGGAGGCTTGATTATCACTGGTGTAACCGATCAGATAATCGGGTTGACCATAATCGACTGGTTAATTATGAAGTTTTTTTTCCTTATTTATATATTTTTTTGTATTATATATAAATTATCAAACTATAAATTACAAAATATAAATATAAACGAAGTAAAAGATACTATATAACTAACATGTCATGGATAACTCGTTATAAAGGTCTGGTGAAGGCTCAAAAAAATTTCAAAATATGGCTAAGCGGTGTAATCGAATGGTTAAAAACCAGCCTGACCAGTAAGACTATGACTGGTTAATTGAGCCATGCCATCTTTACTTTTGATCGTGAATTGTTTTTACAATCAATATTTTTTTGGCATTTTGTGACATTTTGGCCGGATTTCATGCTAATGACAACGGTTTGAATGTTGTGTGGTCCCCTTTGACCTTTTTTTTAATAAACTGATGATTGATGTAAATTTTTTATTAAAAAAAACAAATTGGCCTATGTTTAAATTATATACACTATATTATAAAGTATCTGAACAAGTACTTAATACATATTATTAAGTATAAATTATTATTTATTAATACAATTATCTTAAAAATTCAAAACTGCAAGTTATTATAGCATGTGTACTACTTTTTTAAGTTTATTAAACTTTATAAAATTAACGAATAACTAACTGATATACATGTTAAAAATAGCGGTTGTTTGTTTACCTCTTAATAGTTCCAGTAAGAGGCAATATCTGAATCGTTAAGAGGTGAATTTTGTTTGGCAAAAAAAAATGTCTCTTAATGGTTCTAAAACTCTCTGATTGATTTTGTATCTTGGGCCTCCTTTAACCATTAAGAGCCTTAATTTCATTGTAAACAATTGCCAAACAATTATATTTCATTTTGCACAATATCATGAGAGTCTCTTAATCATTCTGACTACTTAATGATTCTGCACAAAACCATTCAGCAACTGTCAAACAACCCTTAATTCTATGATATCTATTTTTAAATTTAATTATAGTACAACTTTGAATTAAACAAATATACATATTCAACCAATTGTAATTTTATTTTATTTTTTAATGTAAATTTTAGATTTTATTTTCTAATGAAAGTTTTATTCATTTTTATTTTCAGTATATAATAAAATCTTACAATCTACTATATCATACATGTATATTGTCAGTCATAATAAAGGTTTTAATCATTTTAAAACTCTAAAATTTATGAGATCTGTAAGAACTTTAACCTTAAGATTTTGTTTCACAATATATTTTTTTTATCTAAGTATGATGTTTAATATATTGATTAAAATATATTTGTTTCATAATGTGAAACTTTTTTTACGTGCAATTTTTGTTTCACAAGTACATCAAAAACGTTCTCATTGTAAACCGAGTACATGTGAAACAATCACAATGTGAAACGAATGTATATTAATAGATATTCTAAATCCTAATCCTAGAAGAAAAATAAATTATATGAAATAACATATAATGTGCTAGTTCTCAAAAGAAGGTCTCTGTCACAATACAATGCTATTGGAGTTATATTGTTGGTGTATGATCAAAAACTTAATTATGGATTTGGTCCATGTGATTTGATGGTTTTTACAAAATTGGTCCCTAAACTTCATTTATCATAGAAGATGAATCGCCATTTGTTGTTATGTAATAGTTGGTCCCTTACCCTAATGGCCATCCAAAATATTTATTAAGTTTGATGATATTTCCGTCTTTTTATCATTTTTTCTGTCTTTTCCTAACAAAAATAGGGACCAAATTCGTAATTATGTCTATAACATCAAAAAGTATTAAGTTTTATTATATAGAGTAAAACGTTTTTCGTCCTTGTGGTTTGTTAAAAATTACAGATTTCATCTTTGTGGTTTGTTAAAAATTGTTGATTTCATCCCTGTGGTTTCAAATTTTCGGTTTTTATTTTTATGGTTTACAATTCATTTCTATTTTCATCTCTGAATTCAAAATACTGTATTTAAGCATGAATGACTAAAATATAAATGAATTGTAAACCATAGAGAAGAAAAAAGCAATAAATTTTAAATCACGAGGACAAAAAAGGTAATGAATTATAAAGCATAAGAATGAAAATTGTAATTTCAAAACCATAAGAATGAAAAGTTCTTAGTCTTTTGGTTAATACTTTGTTGCAGCAACAACTCTTATTGTTTTCACAGCTTTATATTTTCCGCACATTTACATTTCGAACAAGTTACTTTCATGTTATTTACATTCAAGTCTTTATTTCCAGCAACGATGGGCTAAACCACCCCAACTTGGCGTGCGAGTAAAGGTTTCAAGATAAAAGCCTATGTGTTAATGGATAATTGTTTTCTCTGGTAACAATTAACGCTACCGTTCACTCCTTGTTTCTGTATTTCATCCAAGTAATTCTTGACAAACTGACACATATAACCAAAAGTGTCTTTGTTCCAACCATCACGTAAGCCCCCATAGGGGAATTAAAGTTGGTTTGCTTATCCACAACTGGAAAAAGCCACACTGGTACTGACACACGGCCCAGTCTCCTATGGGAGGCAACAGTGGAGAATTTTCTGCAATAGGCAAAAGCCTGGCGGTTTTTTTCATTCGGATGAGTTGGACTTAAATATAAGTCAACGCAAATATTATACCACTAAATGTTATAGATGTCTATAAAGAGCTGCACCAACATTCACGAGTTGCAAACTATATGAAAAGAATTGTAAGGTATGTATCACACTCAGATTTGTGTTATCTGAACACTGCTAACAATTGTCTAATCTAAACCTCGAACGAGGATGTTTTGAGAATTATTGTTGCAACAACTTATCCAGGTGTTGTAGCAAGGTTCTACTACACTTAGTTGTTAAACTCCAACCTGATCTTGCACCCATGCTTTCTTTTAATTATTGTTACATCCAGTAGTCTGTTAACTCAATCCCACAAATACTCATTTGAATTCACCTTCTAAAATCTTATTTTAAGCTTAATTTGTTGGAAATCCTTATTTTTCTGTTCATGTGGATCGGTACATGGTATCATTACCATTATTACTTGTTTTAAGACGATATTGGGAGAACATGTATACTTGAGTGGCTTCTCAGTTACTGTAACCTCTTTGGGTTGCATAAATTTGATGACCAACAACAACGTATGTGATAATTGCAAAAGAAATGTATTAGAGCCATGAGGGTATTGGGTATTGGACGTTAGTCGATACAGTTGATGGATATTTGAGAATGAGTGGTTCAACAACAACATAAGCTCTTATGAACTTCGTAGAATGTGTCACCTCATGCTACAGTGACAATTACCTTAAAAAGCTTAACGAAGATGATTTGACAAGACTACTATATGTCGATGAACAACACAGATTCCTAGGTATGATAGACAACACTGACTGCATGCACTAGGAACAATAAATTAAGTCAGCGCATGGGCCGGACGATATGCAAGAAGCAGCAAAAAGCTAACATTCACTTTAAAAGTTGTTGCATCATACAATGTTTTGGCAGGTCAAACACCAAAAGTTAGTTACATCGTGAATGATCTCGAAAATGTTAGGACATATTATCCCGCCAATGACATATATACTTCATGTGCTCCAGTTGTTGGCAAATAAATTGTATACGCCTTATCTGTTATCCTTAGCACTCCTATTTTACAAGTCTAAGGATTTATTATGTTCAGGCACCTAGGCTATGTTTGACAAATTAACTGTTGAGTTAGCTGATAACTGATAAGATAACTAATAATTGATAAGCTTATGGCGGTCTTGACATTTTGCAGGCTCTGTGTAAAATCTTAAATGCCATATGATATTATTTTCCCTTGTTGTATTATTTATTAAATTCAACAATAAATTGTTTTTAGTTAAAATATGCATGGAAGTAAAAACAGTCATAAACAAGATTCAATAAGAATCAAACTGATCTATGTATTGTTAAATTACTGATCATAAAGCTTATATTATTTTAATCTGTTGATAAATAATCAAAATTTATTAGTAAAAAAAAACTAAAAGTAATCACATAATAAGTATAATGTAGAATATATAACACAAATAGTTCATTAAACCTATTCATTTTTCACTAATAGATCGACAACAGTATGTACGTTTTTCCAAAAGAAAACAAACGACAGGCATTACTATTTTCTACACATAAATCTTGTAATAGTTTTAAAAGAAAAATCATCTAATCATACTTTCATAATCCATATTTGCTAGAAATTCATTCTCGATTGATATCAAACGCAAAATATCTGGATTACGGCTTTTATATTTTATTTTTAGTACATATAAAATAAAAAGTAAAAATGAAAATCGGAGGCTATGAATAGTAGTACCACATCGAAACCCAAAGGAACGACTTTGAATAAGTTAGCTGATGAACTGAATACGTTTGGTAAAAACTGGCTGATAAGTTAGTTGAGAAATGTAAAATTACCAAAAAGGGTATGTTTAAAAATTAATAAATTTTCATATTTCATAATATATTTAAAACAATTCACTAGTATACTATATGTTTTTTTTATTAACCTGGATATCCAACCCGTTATGCCATCTGACTAATTCCAGGGTGACCACCTGCTTTGCAGATAGCCCGAAGTCACCGCATTTGAACCTCCGTGGCCACAAGGGGATTTTTATTCCTCATTGGATTTGAACCTTGGACGTCAATATGTTAATTAATACAAGTCATATAGGAAAGAAAATTAAATAATAGAATGTGTGAATTAATATATTTCGATTTGATTTATTATATATAGCACACCCCCTGTTTTACGATAATATGAGAATATTTGTGGACCTCCAAATATTTAACTCACAATTAAACTTAAAAGAAAATGAAGTAATTAATTAAGGATAATCATGTGATTAACTTCATATTTATCTGTAATTTTGGTGACATCCTTACCTCTAAAATCACATACAGATAATACACTAACCGGTATCAAATAATTATTACAGCAAAATCACATAACGAACAGAGAGGTCGATTAACGTAGACATGATCATCATTGGTTTTCGATTATCACATAATTATTAGATGATTATCACATCATAAACAATCTTCAATTTATCAAATCATTATTACAATGTTATCACGACGAAATCAAATTATTATCACATCATTATCGACAGCTGACGCAACAACATAAAAAGTCTCCAACGATAATAACAAAGTTTAAGGGAAAAATGTAAATATAGGATAATTTTTTTTATAGATAAATACTAATTTATTTTCATTTATTCTATTTTTTATTATGTGTTAATTAATTCTTATTTTATTTTTATTATGTGTTAATTAATTTGGAGGCCCAGAAGTGTTCTCGTATTTTTTAAAACATGATAGTTCTCGTTTGAACCTTTTCATATATAGTTTTCTTTTTTTAATTTCTATGAGAAGCTCTGTGGCACTCACGATTCCCAGGTCCCCCGACTGATTCTACCGTAAAGGCCGACGATAGGAGGAAATCAATCTTTCATTCTCTTTCCCTTCTTCTTTTGCCTAGACCGACTGTGATGCAAGCCTTGCACTTAGGATATGAGCGATCAAATGCAAACCACTTAATTTGTACAAACCGTGCAAACCAGTCTCATCCGTCGATTTCATTGTTTAATCTTATGAAATTTTTTCATTAAATTGTTTAATCTTGTGAAATTGTTTAATATAATAATTTTTTGATGAAGTTGTTTCATATATGGTTATGAAATTGTTTCATATAATACTTGATAAAATTTTAATAAGACTGTTTCATGTATTTCTCTAAAATTAAAATAATCAATATGATAATATCCATGATTAACACCCTTCACAATAAAAATGATTAATCAACCTCTCATAATTACAAAAAAAATGAACAAATGAATGGGGTTTGTACGGTTTGTATAAATGACGTGGTTTACAAAGTAAACCTCCTATACATATAAAAAGTTTTTTGGATTTATAACTAAATACAAATTTTATAATAAATATCTATATTAAATAATTATTATATATAATATAAATACAAATCAAAATTTATCATTCTTATAT
>NC_037538.1:15063253-15078029 GCF_001531365.2 Cynara cardunculus var. scolymus | reverse complement strand
TAATAATATAAAACAATTGATAAAATTAATATTCTAAATAACCAACAATTAATACTAGTGAATAATTTATAATTAAAATTAACTAATACATTAAAACTAATAATTAAATCAATTAACTATCAAAATTAATTAATATCAATCAGGGTATACTCGAAAATGTGGCAAAAAGCTACTAATAAGCTACTCCAACTAGCTTTTTAATAAGATAATTTATAAATCAGCTTATGTACATCGAAATACGTATTCAAAAAATAAGGCAGCTTATGTTTGCTAAACAGTGTCTTAATCTCTTCTAACATAGAAGTTCGTTAGCTGTTTTTCGGTAATGTATTTGTTTGACATAAGTAGGTAAAACGATTTATTTACTCAAAAAATATCTAAAAAGCTAAGGCCTTGTTTGTTTTTTATAAAAAAACTCTTATTAGTCTCTTATGTCTGGTTCGTTAAGAGACAACGCCATTCAGACTGTTTGTTTTTTCTAATTTTTCAGAGACACTTATGTCTTATTTTATATCTGATAAGAGGTAAACCAACATCTTGTTTGTCTCTTATTGTTCTTCAAATCCTTAACAACGACGTTTTCTCAATCCATTAATCTTAATCGATCATTTATCTCAATCGATCCTTACCAAAGCAATCCTCACATCTCTCAAAATAGGATGTAAATGTGTTAAATACCGTTAATGACATATATTCGTTTAAATGAATGTTAATTATATAATTTAGATGTAAATTTCATAATGATGATGAATAAATATATGAAATTGTATAAATCTATACTACCTTATAAATCAAATTTATCAAAAGTCTTAAAAACAATTTTTAATGCACAAAGTATTATACATTTATGCACAAAGTTTTAAAAATAACTCATAATGCATTAATGCATTAAGTACTACTACTTTATATATTCAATCTTAAAATCTTTTAATTTACAATTAAAATAACATATAGTACAAGTTACCAATGCACATATTACTTTTTTTACATGTTTCCGAGATACTTTTGACACCTTTCACTCATGCATTCACCCTATCATATCTCTCTGTCTTCTTCCCATCCCCCAAGATAAGATTCAAAATTAAATTCATCATGAGTTATTAAAAGTTATCTCATTCATCTCCCATTCAATTGCTCTAGAACTTTCAGTCTCGTTCTCGCTCTCTTGATTCTTTGTTCTTGGTGTAAATCGAACACATTTGTGAAGTCGTTTAAATATGTTGGATTTTAAATATATTGGATTTTAAACTGTTATACAATTTTTTCCATCAATAAATTGTAATTGGAACTATAACTTTTATTTATTCAAATTGTATTAATATGTAAAGACCAAGTGTAACTTATATAATCGTTAAATCTTATCTAATAAAACCAGTAAAACTTCAAAATCGTTAAAATTCATGACTCCCGCCGCATTACGCAGGTACACAGCTAGTTAATTTATAAATTCAACACTATAATTTTTAATGAGTAAAATAGACAATTTAAACAAATTCAGACGTTTATCACTTTACAAAAACAAACAGTTTTATTGATTCAAATTCCAGACTTCAACACCATCTCTTATAAATCAAAAATAAAATAAGACTTCAGATTTCAACACCTCTTAAAACAACAAAATCCACCTAATTATTTTTCAAAATAACAGGAAATTTTGAATTGCATTAATTATTTATGTTTGGTAGACTTTAAAAAAAGAATAATATTTGTAGGTTAAATAATAGACTCCTCCGCTTTAATTAATTATTTTCTTCATATTCATGTTTGATTTTCAATCTGAGCTTCTGTCCCGCCCAAACCTTCTCTCTCCCTTTTCTTCCAATCTGGACTCCATTTCTCTCTGTAATCATCTCATCCACACCTTTGTCGGATCTCTTCTCATATCTTCATTCACTCTCCACAATCTACTCTGTTCATCCATGTCATTTTCCCTCTCTTTTCTCCTTTCTGCACCTCACTGAAACCCTAGAAATCACTCTGTTGTTATATTATGAATCATTATCATATATATGAAGCCATCGGCCAGGGAAAATACTCCGTATTGAACTCTATATCTCAACATCTTTATAATATAGTTTTTCGTCTTTTTTTGTCTCAATTTAGTATTTAATTATGTTTACGATGGTTTGCAGACTGTGTATAAAGGGAGGAAGAAGAAGAGCATTGAATATTTTGCAATTAAAAGTGTTGATAAGTCCCATAAGAGCAAGGTTCTTCAGGAAGTAAGCTTCTTTCTTGGTGTTTGTGTTTGTGTTTATACAGATGGGTTGACTGTTTTGCTTATGATCATGTGAAATTGAATGTTTGAGGTGGAGATTGTAGTGCACTGCAGATCCATGTGAATATTTTATTTACTTACTTACTGTTGTAGTGTGTCATACGATCCATAAAAGTTGGACGGTTTCCTTCTTTATGTAAAATTTTAAGCTACACTTGCTCAATTGAACACTGTCATCATTGCATATTGTAGATCGCATTCATTCTGGTATATAGGGTTTCTTATGTTGTCATTATTGATGTGAATTTAGGCGTTAAACTAATAATCAAATACATTATTTTAACCAGGTGTAGGACAAAAGTTGGAATTTTTATGGAATAGGTATTTGATTGTCATTCTGGACAGCTTTTTAAATTTTTTTTATCATATGGAGAAGCAACTGGCTTAGTAACCAAGAGGATCAGAGAAAAACTGGTGTTAATTAGAGTTTCAAAGACTAAGTCATGCTGTAATGCCTTATTGATGTGTGGATAATGTATACTCTATTTGTTAAACGTAATTTGGAATGACTAGGTTTTAGAAATGTAGATGTTTACTGTAGAGAACAATGTTGCTTAAAAAAAGTCGGAAATTATTGTCTCTGAAATGGCATGTTCAAAGCCTGGTCGTGATGATTTTGTTGCCAAGACTGTTGAAATCTGACTTCATTTATGCCGTATTCTTGGACTAAGTATTGACCCCAACCTTGCATTATGTATAAAACCTCTGATTTATGGCAAACTTAATAAAGATGTCAAAATTATAAGCTATGGAGGACGAGGAGATAGGATTCAACATTGGCGATCAAATGATGCTTTAGACAATCAGTCAAGGATGTAGGTTTCATCATTTCAGTGGGCATAGTTGTTAAAAGGAGCCTGAGGTGTGCCTACTGCCTAGACTCTGAGGCTCATAAGGCTCAAAGTCCTGTGCCTTGTGGGACTAGGCGCTCCTCATAAATAGTTACTAAATCTCAAGTCAAACCCGAATGTTAAATAAATTTTCTCATCTTCTTATCTCCTAGACTTCTTAAAAAAGAGTGATTAAATAGATGCCATAAGTCACCCTGATATTAAATACACAGTTCTTATAACTTCAAGCCTCTTTCTCTATAAATACCCCGACCTTAAAACTCTTTCCTCATGGCTCATGCTTTAAACCCTTCTCCCTTCTGCCTCTAAGTACTGCTGGTTGCTGGATTGGAGTACTTGCGACATATTTGAGTTGTGTATAACCGTGTCATAGTTGTGAAAAGTGCGCCTGAGGCGCAAGCTTGTGGGCTTTTTGCATGTCAAGGCGAAGCATATTGATGAGGCACACTAAGGCGTTGGGGCTTGGCTGAGGCGCCGTATGAGCCTAGGCGCGCCTTGTAAAGATTTCTATAAAACCAGTCAAACAAATCCTAGTATAAAATAAGAAGACTAATATTAATTACGTCTTATAATCTCCTACACTTCTACAAAAAGAGTTATTAGATAAGTTCTTATATTAAATAAGTCAGTCAATACTCATACTCTATAACTTCAAGGCTCCCTATAAATACGTTCCATACCTTATACTCCTTCCTCAGGGTTTTAAACTCTTCTCTTTTCTAGTTGCTACATTGGAGGCTTGTACTTGCTGCATTGTAGGCATATACTAGTCAAGACTTTATCGAGATATGTTTGAACTTGAACAATGTTTCATAGAATGCTATTTGAGTTGTGTATAACTATGTGTGTGTGTATATACAATTTTTTTATAAGATGCGCCTCGCATTTCTGAGGCCCTGCTTCTCGCCTGTGCCTCACATTCTTGAGGCCCGCGCCTTGCGTCTAGGCTCTAGACCCCTTTGTGATTAAGTGCGCCTTGATCTTTCAACAACTTAGCTGTGTGTATGTGTGTATATATATATATATATATATATATACTTATTTATAAGTTGCACCTCACATTCACGAGATCAGCGCCTCGCGCCTAGGCCCCGGGACCCCTTTGTGCCTGAGTGCGTCTTTAGCCTTTAACAACTTTGTCGGAGGGAGAGGTCGAGGATGATGGAAACACATAGGATAAAGGTGGTGGTGGTTAAAGTGGAGAGCTGCCATAAGAGTGTTGTGTGACAAGAAAGTCCCCGTTAAAAATAGAGGGGAAACAGTATAGTGTAGTCATCAGATCAACCATGTTGTATGTGTCAGAGTGTTCGGCGATGAGGAAGATGCAAAAGTGGAAGTTGGAAGTTGCAGAAATGAGGTTGATCAGGTGGACTTGTGGTCTGAGGTCTTTCAGGCAGAGTTTTTCCTAGAGCTTTACGTTGGATGGAGGGTTATTTTAGTTTATTACTCTTCATATCATATTTATGCGAGTATTAGGTTTTTCATGCTTTTGTTGTATGTCAGGCTTGAATTTTTCTCATGCTTTTATTGTTTGTCAGGCTTAATTTTTTCTCATGCTCTGGTAGCTGTTAGTACTGAGCTTTCAGCTTTGTGATTCCTTGTTTGTTTTATCTTATGCTCCTTGTGTATCCCTGTACCTATGCATGCTTGAACACACTTTTATGTTTACTTCCTCACTAGTTTTCTTGTATATATTTTTGTATTGCAAACTGAGGGTCTTCACAGGAACAGCCTCGCCACCCTTTGGGGTAGAGGCAACGTCTGCTGCATCTTTACCTCCAGACCCTACCACTCCACTCCTGGGGGACTGAAGGCAGGTTCTCCATAGAGTGCTCATGGGTTGGGTTGATCGGGTTGAAGACATTTGAACAACCCAACCCAATGCTTGCGGTTTGAAAAAATCTTAACCTAACCCAACCCAATGCTTGCGGTTTGAAAAAATCTTAACCTAACCCAACCCAATGCTTGCGGTTTGAAAAAATCTTAACCTAACCCAACCCAAACCAAAGTGCAACCCAACCCAACCCAACCCGTACGGGTTGGTCGGGTTGATACTTTGATATATTAAAATATTATTCTAACCTTGAATATGTTATTTCTCTACTCATAATTTCTTTTTCATCATCAACCATTTGATACAACTTATCCATATTTCTTACGTATATCACATTCAGTTAATTTTCTCAATTTACATATATATGTTTACAGTTACTGAACATATATATGAATGAGTTATATAGAGATATGAATAGATTGAAAATATGTGTATATGAAAAGCATACATGATAGTGTAATTATCTAATGTATATATTAGTAGAAATTCAACAATCATATTAAATCCAAGAAATAAAAGGATATCGGGTTCATCAGGTTGGGTTTGGTTCAAATAATAGTAACCCAATATCAACTCAATACCTATGGTTTGACAATTTTGCAACTCGATTAGACATCGGGTTGCTTCGGATTGGGTTATTTCGCGTTGGGTTGGGTTGATCAGGTTTTTGAGCACCCCTAATAAGATCGGGTAAAGCCTATTGAAGAAAAATCTGAGACTCACTCAGAATCCAGTTTAGGACCGTGGTAACTGCTTAGACATAGACATGCTTCATCTGTCTTATGTTATCAAAGAGTTCTTTTCAAGCTAAAATACAAGTTCTATAGGACGATGAAGTAGTTTACCAGGAACTATATGTTGAGGTAGATGTGTGGCCACAAAATGAGGCATGGAACAAAAAATCATGGTATATAGAAGAAGGGGCTGACAGTAGTCGAGCAGAAGTCAGAGCAACACCATTTATGATCGTTAGGTGATCTCAAATGTAGGGTTTTGAATGAGCCAATCAGAAAGGTGACTTGCACCAAGAGAAGGTCGTTAGAAGAGGGAAGTGTTGCCCAAGAATGACACGTTGGAAGAGAGAGATTTGCATCACTATAGTATACCAAATGAATTGGCATTAGATAGGCATGTAACACTGCTGTTCATGTCCCGATATCATTTGGGGTCGCGGTGGGGTGGGTGGGTTTACTTCTATATATATTGCATTTAGGTTCACCATTGTATTTTTCAGTTTTCTTTATATTGTGTACCAACCACTTTGGAATAGAAGGCTTGTTATTTTCCCTATCTTATTTGTATATAGAACTCTCAGTTTTATTCCTGTTTCTTTAATTTGCACTGCAGGTTAGAATTCTTCACTCTTTGGATCATCCAAATGTACTCAAATTTTATTCCTGGTAAGGCAGTCTGCTGGAATGAAGTCGGCAATTTTCTTTTTTATATTTTATAAGTTTCTAATGTCTCAGAAACTTGGAAATATCATTGTGGTTATTAGATCGTTGTTTTAGATGATCTATCCCATAGCAGAATGGAAATTTCAGTTTTATACTGTATATTTCTTCTTTTGAAATAGGTATGAAACATCTGCTCATCTGTGGCTGGTTTTAGAATACTGTGTTGGAGGTGATCTCAGGACATTACTGGAGCAGGTATGGCCAGTTCTTTTGTTTGTCATGCAAAGTCCTTTTAAGTTTGTCATGCAACATTAGCAATTTTTTTGAGACTTGCTACTATGCTAGATTTACTTGTAAATACTAACAATACAATTGTTGTGTATAATATTCCCACCTGTGACTGAATATTTTGCTTTAAGAATTCTATCACAACCTTTTTTAATATTTTTCAAGGAAATGAAACAATAAACACAGATTTACTAGAACTTGAAAAGGGTGATGGGACATGAAATGCTGTTCTCTCTGGATACAATTTAGTACTAGAAGGGTAGTGTCATGTCTGTCACCTCATGAAATGGTGTATGGATACACAGTGGTGAGTTGAGAATCAGTGCGGTGTTAAACACTAAATCCAATGCCATAAGGATCACCTTTGGTAGGTCATGAGAAAGACCACAGAGGGAAATAGTAGATCTTTTGTTGATTAAGGTGTAGAGATCCTAAACTAATAGTGTTATTTGATCAAATGATGTTTAACTTTGATAATACAAATTCTCCAAAAACGGTATGGTTGCTAATCTGGCACACTATGTGGTCCCCCCATTTTCTATTGGACTGGATGGGTGGGAGCCATTTTAGTTTATACAAGACATTGATTAAGATTTAAGGATGCCAGATTCTATGTTGGAGTACACTTTTCAACCAATGGATATGATCGATATTAGGTTATTGAGGGATTGATGATTTGGTGAACAGTTTTTGTCATCTTGTACAATGTTGCTGTTGGACGCTTCCATTAAGCATTAGAAGCAGTACTATTGCCTCAGCCATCTATGCCCCCCTATGGTTTCGTATTACCATGAGCCCCCTACTGAAGTTCTCTGGTCATTTGCTCCATCAGCCTGGTGTTCCCAGGCAGGGAATCCACTGAACTCGGGTCATTCCTGCTTCAGGTTGGCTCAAGCTATGCTGGTATTTCTTTGAGCTGGTAGCCTTTCACAATTTCATTATGTTTCTGAGTTTGGCCTCATGGACCATCAGTGTAAACTACAAAATCAATGCTCGACATAATGACACATACTCAACCTATCAATATTGTCCTTGTTTACTTTCTGCCACACACCAGTCCATGTTTCTCCAATTGTTGCAATGTTTTTATCCCTTAGACGACATCGCTAGAACAATTCTGTTATGTATGTCATTTGCATTGGCTGTAACGTCAAAAAAAGTAATTTGAATATTTTTTAAAGTTTGTCCCTCAATTTTCATTATTCTAAGCATCTGAACGTTCATTTTCACCATCTTGATTATTTTTTTTGAAAAAGTTACACAAGCAGAAGAGAGATAAAAGGTAGGATCTTTTTTTTTATGTATATCAAGATATCTGAATTCTAAAATTCAGGCACTCTTACATCTTCATTCTCATCTTCTTTTCTTAGACCGAGTCTCTAAAAATCTAATTGAAAATCAATAACTGCTTACTTACTGGTACTTTGAAGCTGTGAAGCATATCGTCTCATAAGAGTTGCTATGACATTTCATATTTATTTAATTAAAAACTTCCTTTAACTTGGAATGTAACAATTTGTAGAAGGAAAATAGTTATAAGCATCGGCGTCCGATAAATCAAAAGAAAATAAAGAAAAGGATTGAATTAGAATTTGGAGGAAAGTTTCATTGTACCATTGGTTACTAAAAGTTTTCAAATATATTTACTAGCATAACATCCAATTAAGTTTAAATTTAGTTCTAAGTAACTTTTTTTGATTATACTGAAGGGCTAAAACACATGAAAATTTAGAGTTTAATTGTTTTTTTATTTTATTTGATTAACCTGGATATCCAACCCGCTATGCGAGCCGACTAATTCCAGGGCGACCACCTGCTTTGCAGATAGCCCGGAGTCAATGCATTTGAACCTTCATGGCCACAAGGGGATTTTTATTTCTCCTTGGATTTGAACCTGGGCTTGAACCAATCAGGCACCACCTTTGTGGTTGAGTTTAATTGTTTTAATAGGTAGCTTTTAGTCCATTGTCTAAATTAGATTTTGGACCAATGTTCCATGCCATATACGAAGGTTTGTCCCCTCCGTAGCAAGATTCTGGAGGGAGATATGACAAGACATAACTCAGTGCCTGTATGTTTTTTTTTTGCTTAATGAGCTTAACAGTTTATCCACTCCATCATTAAGCAATGTTTGTTTTGGGCTTAATTTTTTTAGCTAGAAATGGCCAAGGGCTGTTTGGTTGATGGATTAATCTGTCTGTATAGATTGAGAAGGTTTTTGTTTGAGAGGGTTTTTTCCTAGATGGAAGGAGCGTGTTCTATAATTGGCACGGGCAGGTTTGGAAAAAACTTGGCTTTCTGCATAAAGCTCCCCCTAGAAGTTTACCGAATAAATCACTTTCTATATCATTAAGCTACTACCAAACAATTATATATAGATGACCGAATAAGCTGTGAGTCTCATTAAGCTGCTGCTATCGAACATGCTCTAAATTGGATATACCACCATGTATCTGCTGTCCACGTTACTGCAGATAGGCTTTAATAGAAAGAAACACAGCCCCTATTAGATGAGTCTAGTAAAACTTCTTAAAGCGTTTTCTATAGCAGAATAATCTTTCGCTATGCTCTGACAGACATTTGATGTATAGCTTTAAGGAGATATGCCTTCTATCATACACAAACATTTTTGTTACCTCTAGCGGATTCTGTCCACATAGAATTTAGAAAGAACATCATAAGTGAGTATAGCGTAGTGCTTAGGAAGAGTACGAGAGACTACGCTATAGGAAGAGTACGAGAGATTTGATGTACCCATAATTTATTGTTGTTTATTGGTTCTTTCTATCATGCAGTATCGTTTCTCTGAAAATTTGTTGTGATGACATTATGGTAAAAGCAAATCATTGAGCGACTACTGCTTGTTTATAGACCAACATAGATTGTTGTTACATGCCTATGACACAAGTAATATTTTGACTGAGTTACAGGACAGTAAACTTCCAGAAGATTCAGTACATGATCTTGCACGGGATCTTGTCAGAGGTTTGCGGTAAAAGACTTTCTAGCCATGATGTACACTATATTTTCAAAATGTATATGGATGTAGAGATTGTAGCATCTGATTCTGTTTCAAATTGATCAATCTTCAGGTTCTTACACTCGAAGGGAATCATCTACTGCGACTTAAAACCATCAAACATCTTATTGGATGAAAATGGTCGTACAAAGGTATTTTTACTGTATTTATTATTGTTTGGTTGCTTATTTTCTACTAACATTTTTCATTCTGCACACGTATTGCAGCTATGTGATTTTGGGTTATCCAGAAAATTGAGCGATATATCTAAAACGCCTTCTTCCCTGGTGGGTCCTAACTATTCAAACTGCATTTCTCTATTTTCCTTTTGTTACATGGGCATAAATAATGGAGATCATTTATTTGACGGTTTACTATATAATAACTTACCTTGACATTGTTTAGTTACCACAAGCAAAGCGTGGAACTCCATGTTACATGGCTCCTGAGCTGTTTCAGGATGGGGGAGTTCATTCTTATGCTTCTGATTTCTGGGCTCTTGGTTGTGTGCTATATGAATGCTATGCTGGTAGACCTCCCTTTGTAGGGAAGGAGTTTACACAATTAGTAAAATCCATTCTCTTTGATCCAACCCCATCCCTCCCTGGCAATCCAAGCCGTCCATTTGCGAATCTTGTCAGTTCTCTCCTAATAAAAGATCCAGCAGAGAGAATACAATGGTCTGAGATTTGTGGTCATGCCTACTGGAGAACAAAGCTCACTCCAGTGCCTTTGCCTCCTCAACCTGCTTTCACTAATATGATAGAACTTTGTTATAAACCATGCCTCTCAGAACGCAATGGTGAGAAGCCTCTTCAGAACAAGACCCCACCCGGAAATCGTGACAATTCCAAAGGTCCTGATGAAAGTTCTATGCCTCTTCATAACACACCTAGTAGAGGTATATCCAGTGGCCGAAAGATTCAACCAAAGGCTTCAGGCAAAGTAGTGGATGAGAAGCAGAAAGAAGAAAAAAGTAACACAAAGGGTGTCAATCTGCTACGTCTATCTAGGATAGCAAAGTCGAACTTACAGAGGGAAAATGAAAAGGAGAACTACCGCAGGCCAATGCCCAACAACTCGGAGAATGATACTGACGTTAAAATTGAAAACACCGATATGGAGCTTGATTTTAACGAGAACACTGAAGATGAGACACAAGATGAGCCTGACATGCCTGGTACTCCAAACCATACCCTTGACGAGAATTTATCAACTCCAGATCAGGAAGAGAGAAGACTAGACGAGATAGATAGAAACACACACAATTTGGTTGCATCACCCATGGTTAACACACCTGCGACAGAATACTCCAGAAGAACTGAGCATGAATCTTCTTCAAATCATATTGAAGTGCCTGCTACTCCGCCAACCGCTTCACCTCAATCCAAGATTCAAAGAATCATAGAAGACTCAGGTGGTGCTGTTGAATCTGACACATCCAGGTCCTCCCCTAACTTATCACAGGTGCTTTGGCATCCATCTGATCTCTCGGTGAGACCTGTGATGCCCAGCAAAAAGTCAGATAAAGGATCTGAAGCAGTACCTTCTCTCCCCTTTGATGCAATGCCAGCATCTGATTTTGTGAAAATGTCAAAAGAGCAGTTAGATGGACTCAGCAAATCTATCATAAGCATCCTAAACGGGAATACTCCTATTGGTGAGAAGCAGAATGTGATTAGATACCTTGAGATGTTAAGCATCAATGTTGATGCAGCCAATATTTTAACCAATGGTCCAATAATGCCTGTTCTTGTCAAAATGCTTCGGCAGGCCAAAGTCTCAGCTTTGCGTGTTCAACTTGCTTCACTCCTTGGCTTGTTAATACGACATTCTACCTTTATCGATGATGATTTGTCAAATTCTGGAATATTAAATTCCTTGAATGAAGGTCTAGTAGATAGGCAAGAGAAAGTCAGAAGGTTCTGTATGGCTGCTTTGGGCGAGTTATTATTTTACATATCTACTCAAAGTGATCAATCTAAAGCAACTAATCCACCAGAAAGTCCATCCAAGGAAAGCAGGACCTCATCAGGATGGCAGGTCATCTCTCATCTTCATTGCTTTTATCTTTTGTTTGAGAAGAGTTCTTTTTGATCTTGGGTCTTATATGTGCTACGGTTTCTACTTTCTACCTATTGAAAAATTGAATATGCGATGTAATTTGGCAAATTGCTTGAAAAGTAATATGATTCTTTTTCTTTTGTGTAACATACATTCAAAACCTTCATTTTGGTTATCAATTTTTCATGCATTCTCATATGTAAACCAAGTACCTAAATGTTTGAGATGTCACATCAGAGTTATCAAAATGAAGGTTTTGAAAGTGCGCTATGCGAAATAGGAATCTGATCAGAGTATGCTGTATAAATTTATTTAAGGTTTATTTATTGAAGCAGGTTCCAAGTCCAATGATTTCACTGGTAACATCCCTTTTGCGCAAGGGTGAAGATGATATAACTCAACTTTATGCGTTGAGGACAATAGAGAACATCTCAAGTCAAGGAGGATATTGGGCCAGCCGTTTCACCACCCAAGATGTAATCAATAATCTTTGTTATATATTCCGAGCTCCAGGAAAGCAGGAGAGCATGAGACTTACAGCAGGATCTTGTTTAGTGCGTTTAGTCCGTTTTAACCCTCCCAGCATCCAACAAGTAATGGAAAAGCTCACATTTAAGGAAATCGCTGCAGCCCTTTCAAAAGGCAACGCCCGTGAACAGCAAATTTGCTTAAACCTTCTAAATATGGCAATGCTTGGCAGCAACCTTTTCACCAATATCGGGCGCCACCTTCTCCCATTGGTGGAAGATAAGAATTTAGTACCGACTCTTGTGGCTCTCATTGAGCATGCAGGTGAAGTTCTGAGAGGAAAAACACTTGTTTTTGTGACTTTGCTTTGTAAGAACAGAAAGAGATGGCTTGCACATTTTTTCTTCAATGGGAAATTACTGTCAACTGTGGATCGGCTGGTGAAGGAGAAGGGTGCATATTTGCAGCAATGTTTAGAAGCATTTTTGTATGGTGTAGTGTCTACTATACCGGGGTTATTGGAGACCATAATTGCCGATATTCAGCAACTGCTGGGCGGTAGACGCCAAGTTACTGCTCTAACGGGCAGAGCTGCTGCTTCAAAGACCAATCTTCAACTTTTTTCTGTTGTTCTAAACCTTCTTGGAAGTTCATCTTTCAAACGCAGGGTGGTCAACTCTCAGGTCCTCCAACAGCTCAAAACACTAATCAAACTCGTGGAATCGCCATTTCAGGTAAACAGAGTACCTGTTGTAGATATTTTGTCTTTCACCTGTGTAAATGAATACACAAATATATATTTAGCTGATTTATCAGGATGAAGGTTAATTTGAAAATTGTAAATATTTTGAGAAATGAGGAACCAAATATTTGTAATGAATGTACATAAATACACTTGAATATTCATGATGTTATCATGAATAACCATTCATAATGAATATCATGATATTCATTATGAATATTCATGGTATTTATTATGAATATTTGGCTCTGATGGTTTACAGTTCAAAAATGAACCTGCCCTCTGTCAGGAGTTGATTAAGTTCTTGAACCATCATACTTTTTTTCATTACAGGAGAACCATTGTTCATCTGAAAATGCAAAAAAATAGACATCACACTAAGAATGATCAATTTTGGACAAGCATGACGGTCATTTTTGCATTTCCACATTTTATCGCATTTTGTGTTTTTGCAAGAACTATACGTCTCCGCAGGCAACTCAAAATATTCTTGAACCATCATACTCGTCTTTTTTATTACAAAAGAACCATCAATCATGTGAAAATTCAAAAAGAATTTCCACATTTCATTGCATTGTCTTATTGCAAGATCCATGTACATCCTACCCCCAGACCCTATGTAGGTGTGGGATATACCGAGTGTCTTTGTTGGTGTTTATTTGCAAGAACAATACATTATCTGCAAACAACTCACGATATATCATCAAAATTTCAGGGAAGGGATGATTTTCAGCTAACCCTTCTACGCGTTCTCGAGGCAATCACTGAAGAACCATCCGTGATTGAAGAAAACTGGAGCAGTTTCATCCACGAAATACTTCCGAGTCTTTCTCTTCTTTGCAAAGGAAGCAAAGACGGAGACGCGAGATTCTTATGCTTAAAGATATGGTTTGAAGTGGTCGTTAATTTGCTAAATGAAGTACAGGATGACAACGGAAGACGAGAGGAATTGAAATCGGTATCTCGTGATCATTTCCTCCCATTGTATCCAAAACTAATAGAAGATGAAGATCCCATTCCAATATATGCACAAAAACTACACCAAATGCTGGTGGAGTTCAGCATCCTACAACAATAAGTCATCTCTTTTTCAATGTGTTTCAAATGTATTCATGTTCTGTATGCACTCATTGTTTGAAAGAAACTATGCTTATTTTTATTTGAATTGTGTCTCTAGTTGTTGATATTTCAGAGCAAATCTATTGCTAACCAATGATATCATTGAATTTGCCATTTTTGTTCTTATTTGATGAGAGGAATCATGGAAAAAAAGGATATGTAGTTCATTTGGCTTATGTTTTATGACTCGTCTCTTGACAAGTTATAATCAACTTTGATCTGAAAGTGTTGGCAATGTTAGGTTACCGGTTTTGACATAGCTGTTTTTGGTTTTGTAACCAAAATGTGTAGCTGATGTAGATTGGTATAAATCGGTCCTCAAAGCCTAATCTGTTTTAATTGGTTTGTTGACCATTGGGCCACTTGTTTATATTTTAAAATTTGGTTTTTGACCGGCTAGCCTTAACAGGTCTTTTTGATAACCGATTATTTAATGAAAACGCATTTCATACGGACCGATAATTATAAGGGTGCGTTTGGTACATGAGACAGGACAAAACTTATTGTCCTCGTTTGACGTGACATGGAACAGAGACAAGAATTGGGACAATATAAGATAAAAGAGGTTTTTTCTTGTTCCAGCAAAATAGGTGGAACAATATGGGACAAGAATGAGACATTAAGTAAAACTAGAAGCGTACTCGCGCAGTGCAGCGAGATACATCATGATTTTAATATTTTATTTTATTATTTATCTCAGTCGATATTATAATATG
>NC_037538.1:15059530-15061808 GCF_001531365.2 Cynara cardunculus var. scolymus | reverse complement strand
TATTTTAGATTTTTTATATTTAAAATGAGATGTTTATCCTGTATTTGATTGTGTTTATCTGCAGTTAGTTACACGAATTCAGATATGGAATGAAATCGGATAGAGATGAAGGGATTTAAGAGTTTTTAAGAGTTTAAGAGTTTTAAGAGTTTTTAAGAGTTTTAGCCAAATGCTTTATAATATAGTATAGATATTACTAAATACACCCTAGTTTGATATATAATATTAATATAATATTTGTTTTAATGGTTATCACCGCTAGTTTCGGCTGCCGCCACCACCGGCGGTCACCAGCGGCCACCTCCACCTCCTCTTCCACTACAACAACATCCTCCACCGTCCACCATCGTCCGTCGCTACCTCTACCATAGTCGCTCACCACCGTTCATTGACACCACCACTACTATCGTTCACCACCTCCAACTCCTCCTCTATTACAACAACCTCCACAACCACAGTTGACTACCGACTACCCCGTTCATTACCACTTTTACAACCACCACCCATTACCACCAACACTACCACCGTTTGCCACCTCCAACTCCTACTATACCACAACAACCTCCTCCATGACCTTCACAACCATCGTGGACCACCGACCACCACTGTCCATTGCCACCTCTACAACCACCATCAACCATCGACCACCACCGTAGGCCACCTCCAACTCCTCCTCTACTGCAACAACCTCATCCACGATCTCCACAACCATCGCCGACCATCACCCACCACCGTCCTTTGCCACCTCACCTCCACCATAACCACCACCACTATCTTCACTACATCAACCACAACTAACTCTATCATTGTCAATCGTCACCACCACCACAATCCACAATCTTCACATCCTCTATAACCACCATTGCCTCTACCTCCATCACCACCGTCGACCACCGACCACCACCGCCCATCGCCACTACTACTGTCAGTCACCACCACCTCCACCATAACCAACACCACGTTCACCACCACCACCACTACTACCATCAATTATATCAAATTTATCATTCAAATTTGGTACCATTAAATATGTATGTATTCATTTATATGAAAATTATGTAAAAATATTTACAAATTAAATTCTTTAATTATTTATTTTATTTGTGTTAATTATAACTATTATTATAATATTTAAAATCACCAAATAACTTTTTGGGGTAACTTGTCTAGTTTTGTTCCGTTCGATCTTAGTCGTACCAAACACCAGACATACACGTGTTCTGTCCAGTCCTGTCATGTCTAGTCCTACCCTCTTGTCCAGTTCAATCATGTCCAGTTCAGTCATGTACAATCATGTCTGTGTACGAAACACTACTTAACTGATTCCTTTTTAACGGATTAAAATGCAATCTGTCTTGGTGTGAATCTGAACCTTAATCTAGTTTGATGACAATTGGTACCACAGTTGGTATCTAGTGGTTTCAAAGTTTTACTTAGTGTGTTTTGAGAATCACATTGTATATCTTGGTGTATTTTTGGTATCACATGTTGTTTGTCGGAGGCCGGAGGTAGAAGAGATAAAAAGTTTAAAATACCTAAAATGCTCTTTAATTATAATTTTAAGTCAAATTACCAAAAATATTAGTTTTCTAATTTATCCATTGATTTGTATTTAAGATTGAATCTTACAGTTATCACAAACTAATCAGTTTTCCTTGAATTGACCCCTATATATATATATATATATATAGAGAGAGAGAGAGAGAGAGAGAGGACGTTTCAAATGCAACTCATTACATTTGTGCATTTGTACAACCAATGCAACCCAATCAATTGAGATATTTATGAAAATGATGAGAGTTTATTTATTATGACTTGAATATTTATGGAAGATGATTAGAGTTCATTAATTATGATTAATACTTTATATTAAGAAACAATCTAAACTTTTATAAAATTACATATTTATCAAATTAAATGAACGGTTAAGATTGAGTTGTATTGGTTGTACAAATGTAAATGATTACATAATAATTTACCTCTCTCTATATAAGTGTTATGTGAGCCTTTTATGCTATGTGGATCCATAAATTACCATTTTGAACTTTCCTTGAGTTGTAGCACCTTATATGTGGCTTGATATATATATAGGGTATATTTCAAATACAATCATGTTCATTTGTATAACCAATGCAACCCAGTTAATTGAGATATTTATGGAAATGATGAGTGTTCATTTATTATGATTTGAATATTTATGGAAGATGAATAATATTCATTAATTATGATCAATACTTTATATTAGGAAACAATCAAAACTTCTATGAAATCACATATT
>NC_037538.1:15057478-15059430 GCF_001531365.2 Cynara cardunculus var. scolymus | reverse complement strand
GTTATTTTAACTATGAATTATTTAGAATCTCTAGATTGATTGATGAATTTTTTAGACTTAAAAGGTTTTTTACTACAAATAAATCATATTTGTTACAAAATTTAAAAACAAAATACATTCTTATATATCCAATTAATAGATGAACTATGAGAAAAAGAAATTCCATGAATACATAATAGCATCCATCTTTCTCTTAAAAGACAAAGTATCAAATATATATCAACAAGAAAGGGAAAAGAATCAGAGAAAGCTTATTGATAACTAATTGAGTAATACTTAGGACATTAATACATGTGAATGGCCACAAAATCTTATCATATATGTGATGAAATTTCAATAGCATGACACTATGTGAAGTATAAAGTATATGGAATCAATAATGATTATTTATAATTTATGTAGATAATTATAAAAATAATTAAGAACTTCGTATAAAAAAACAAGAGGGAAACTAGTAAGATACATGAAAGAAGGAAAAATTAACGATAGTTGAAATAAGATGTTGGAAATAACGTTTTCATGCATGACACAAACAGATATCTCAAAATACTTTTAGCATGCTAATAATTTAAAACATATAACACAAAACATGTCATTTATATCTAAAAACAAACCAGATATATATATATATTTTGTAAGTCACATGAACACTCACATGGTCGTATAGGGTTGTACTAAGCTTTCTATATAAGAGTGTGTATTCTCTCCTATACACTCACCCTAAGCAAATATAACAACATCATATCCCTTTCATGTATTTTACTCCCTTTAGAAAACAATTTCAATAAAAAAAAATGTTGTATTACTCCAAGTCAAAACCCGAGCTTGCCAAGATTGGGACAGATGCTTTTAGTCTCCTTGATGATTTCTCTTGTGGGCACAAGTACATGCCTAAGTCTTCATCGTCAACTAGAAGTACTTCAACAGTTCAACCTCTTGATATATTGTTTCACCATCAATATCAATGTGTTGTGGTTCGACAACAAATGTATGTTGAAAAAGATTAGTTTTTTTTCCTGTCCTTCTGCACACAAAGGACAAACCCATCTCTAAAGTAAAGTACAGTACGGAGTCACTCTATTGTCTCCAAGTGTGCTTACCTACTTTATGAAGGAAGAATGTTCATATACGGCCAAAAGACTGTATACATGCAACAAAGGACAAGCTTGTCACGTGCTATGTACCTTCTGAATTGCATTTAACGCAATGGATATAGCTGAGTAGTTCTTTCTTCTCAGTTATCTTCTCCAACCTATATCCAAGCATCCTTGACTTTGAAGATCTTACCCAAAAAGATACTCCTCCTTCTAATTCTCTATCTAARAAAAAGACTTCCACCTTAACAAGTGAAKAGCACAATATTTCTTAACCTATTCTGTATAGCAAGTCTTTTCTTTATTGCTATTTGTAATGTGTTATCTTTGATTGTTTAGATAAGTTCTGTATCTTATTTCTTCCGCAAACAATCTGTAAAAATATGTATTGATTTCTTTATCAATATAAGTTTTTAAAAGTGAAGCTGTTGTGTTTGTATTTGTCCCCCCCCCCTTTTACAAACTGTTACATATAAACTCTTGTAGATCCGGCTGAGACCAACAATAATTACAAAGTAAGATTACAAGTTTGTTTCTACAATGTTCATGGGAAGATTGTTTAAAAGTTAAAGAAGATTATTCTTTGGGGGAGATCATTAAAGAATGGAGAAAATTGTGAAGTTTCTAAAATTTGAAAGAAGTCTTGTAAAGAGAGAGTTTTTCTAAAAGGTGAGATTGTTCAAAAGCCTTGAAAAATCAAATTTCAGATATCAAGCTTCTGAATGAATTCTAAAGATCATTGTTGATAAAGTTGAAGTTTTAAAGATCTGAAGAATTTTCTATTTTTAGACTTGAATCCAAAGGAGGAGATTGTTGAAACAAAAATGTTGTATTCAAGTCCTTGTGCTTTAAACTGTT
>NC_037538.1:15055142-15056663 GCF_001531365.2 Cynara cardunculus var. scolymus | reverse complement strand
CAAAAAAAATGATGAAATCAATCAAAAAAATTATTCGAAATCGACAAAAACACTAAAAAATCCCTCGAAATCAATCAAAAACTTTTAAAATTCCCTCGAAAACGTTGTAATTAGGTTAAAAACACATCGGACGATTTTATGGGTCTTTAGTCTACCTTAAAGGTGACCCTACTGAACAATAATTCTGGACCCGCCACTGTCTATAGCACTAAACAATAAAATGTACGTCCTATCTAAACGTCTTAAAATAGGTTTATAGGACATTCTTAAGCGTTGTAACGAGTTTATAAGATATTTTTGAAATAGAATATCGTATTAGCTATTTTATAAGACGTTTTTGAGAAATTGTCCTGTAAATCTATCTTTTTATAGGACATGTGTGTTTATAAAACATTTTTTCAAATAATGTCCGATAAAATAACTAATATGACACTTTATTTGAAAAATGTACTAAAAACCTTGTTATGACATTTGTAAACGTCATATAAATTTGTTGTAACACTTTTATATAAGACGTTCTTTTAGGTGGTCCTATAAATTTAAGTCCAATAAAACACTCTATTATGACACTTGGCAATTTTAGAAGTTTTATAAACCCAATTTTATTATAATTATGATTACTAGATGGTACATTTGGTGATTTAGAGACGTATTAAAGAAACGTGATTGAAGATGGCCTTCGCGGCATTTTTCTTAGCGTTTTGCTAAATGTTACATCTAATGACGTTTTCGTAAAATTAGTAAGAAAAGTGTTGGTTTCAGAATGGAATCTTGTTAGTTATATCCAAAATGGAACCTTGAAATATAGGTTTCAGAAGCATTGCAGAGGGAATACAAAATCAATTACTAGATCTTGGGTCCATAGAATATAAGCAATGATTAAGCTTAGCGAATGTTACTCAATTGTCTTACTCACATAAGTTTGAATGCATCTTAGATTTAACAACCCAAGAAAAACCATCAAAATATTACTTTTTTTTTAAAAAATACATGTATAAACTAATATTACCATAGCACATGTTGAATAATACATTTTATTATATGTTTCGTGGATTAATTAAGAATACTGAATACGTTAAAAATAAAGTGTCAATATGCTCGTCTCACTTTCGGTGTGTGTAATTTAATGTTAGATACTACTCCATTTGCAAAAGAATTTGTATTTGTTCTTTCGTTCCATAACCTAAAAACAGAAGTAAGTCTAGCTAGCCTCCAAGAATGTTTGCATATTGAATGGGTTGTATTAAGCTATCTATAGAAAAATGTGTGGTCTCTCCTATAAATACTCACCATAAGCAAGTATAACAAACTCATCCCTTTCGTTCATTTTTATACCTTCTAGCAAACAACTTGAATAAAAAAATGTCGTGTTACTCCAAGTCAAGACCCGAGCTTGCCAAGATTGGAGCCGATGCTTTTACTCTTATTGATGATTTCTCCTATGGGCACAAGTACAAGCCTAAGCCTTCATCGTCAAATATAAGTACTTCACCAGTTCAACCTCTTGATAAATTGTCTCAC
>NC_037538.1:15052230-15053912 GCF_001531365.2 Cynara cardunculus var. scolymus | reverse complement strand
GTCACATGAACACTCATGTGGTCGTGTAGGGTTGTACTAAGCTTTCTATATAAGAGTGTGTATTCTCTCCTACACTCACCATAAGCAAATATAACAACCTCATATCCCTTTCATGTATTTTACTCCTTTTAGAAAACAATTTCAATCAAAAAAATGTTGTATTACTCCAAGTCAAAACCTGAGCTTGCCAAGATTGGGGCAGATGCTTTTAGTCTCCTTGATGATTTCTCCTGTAGGCAYAAGTACATGCCTAAGTCTTCATCGTCAACTAGAAGTACTTCAACAGTTCAACCTCTTGATATGTTGTTTCACCATCAATATCAATGTGAACAAGCTTATGTGGTTCAACAACAAATGTATGTTGAACAAGATTAGTTTTTTTCCTGTCCTTCTGCATACAAAGGACAAACCCATATCTCTTTAAAGTAAAGTACAGTACGGAGTCACTCTATTGTCTCCAAGTGTGCTTACGTAYTTTATGAAGGAAGAATGTTCATATACGGCCAAAAGACTGTATACCTGCAACAAAGGACACACTTATCTCTTAAAGCTTGTCACGTGCTATGTATCTTCTGAATTGCATTTAATGTAATGGATATAAATAGCTGAGTAGTTCTGTCTTCTCAGTTATCTTCTCCAACCTATATCCAAGCATCCTTGACTTTGAAGATCTTACCCAAGAAGATACTACTACTAATTTTCTATCTAAGAAAAAGACTTCTACCTTAACAAGTGAAGAGCACAATATTTCTTAACCTATTCTTTATAGCAAGTCTTATCTTTATTGTTATTTCTAATATATGTGTTATCTTTGATTGTTTAGATAAGTTCTGTATCTTATTTCTTTCGCAAACAATCTGTAAAAATCTGTATTGAACTTCTTTATCAATATAAGTTTTTAAAAGTGAAGCTTCTGTGTTTGTATTTGTCCCCCCCCCCCTCTTTTACAAACTGTTACCTATAAACTCTTGTATATCCGGCTGGAACCAACAATAATTACAAAGTAATATTACAAGTTTGTTTCTACAATGTTCATGGGAAGATTGTTTAAAAGTTAAAGAAAATTATTCTTTGGGGGAGATCATTAAAGAATGGAGAAAATTGTGAAGTTTCTGAAGTTTCTAAGAAGTCTTGTAAAGAGAAAGTTTTTCTAAAAGGTGAGWTTGTTCAAAAGCCTTGAAAAATCAAATTTCAGATATCAAGCTTCTGAATGAATTCTAAAGARCATTGTTGATAATGTTGAAGTTTCAAAGATCTGAAGAATCTTCTATTTTTAGACTTGGATCCAAAGGGGGAGATTGTTGAAACAAAAATGTTGTATTCAAGTCCATGTGCTTTAAACTGTTTTCATATGCTTTGTAGTGTAGCCTTAAAGCTTTGTAGTGTAGCCTTAAAGCTTTGTAGTTAGTTTTGTTCCTTGTAATCACTTGGTATAAATAGGTGATTCTATTWAGTATTGTTAGTTACCATTGTTCTTAACCTTGTGAAATATCCTTTGTTGGGAGATAACCTGTTGAGAGACATCTTTGCATCAAGAACACTTGTACTTTGATCTTCATATCAATATATATGCCGACATATTCAATCCATTCTATGTTCTTGATCTTGTGATTAATTGTGTTAATTGACTAAAATCTGGGCTAACATTTCTCATCTTAACTCTCATTCTCATCAAAACTCAA
>NC_037538.1:15022772-15051474 GCF_001531365.2 Cynara cardunculus var. scolymus | reverse complement strand
ATTTATCACAAGGGAAAAGAAGAGAGTGGGAATGAACGTGCAAGAAAAAAAGGGATAATTATAGTTAATTAAAACAAATTAAAAATTATAAAAATTACTTAATTACATTATTGCCCTTATTAATTTATTTATATTTAATATAAGTTAATTTATTAATTAAAAAAGTTTGAGGTTATTGGGTTGTTCTTGCATTCTCGTAAATCACAGGATTTCTCGTTTGAACCTCCACCTATATATATATATATATATATATAGGGGCTCATTCAAGAGAGAACTGATTAGTTTGTGGTAACTGTGAGATCCAATCTCAACCATAAATCAACGGATAGATTAGGAAATTAATAATTATGGTAGTTTTAGTTAAAATTATAATTAGAGGGCATTTTAGGTATTTTAAAAACTTCTCTCTCCTCTCTCCTTTCTCATCTCTCAGACCTCCAATCTCCGGTCTCCGGTGAACAAAAATCCGGCAGGTACCAAGTATTCATAAAGATACACAATGTGATACTCATTGTGATATATTGTGATACCCAGTGTGATATACTGTGATACCATTTGAGTATCACTGTATATCACAATGGGTATCATATTGTGTATCTTTGTGAATACTTGGTACCGCCGGATTTTTGTTCACCGGAGGCCGAAGATTGGAGGTCGGAGAGATGAGAGATGAGAGAGGAGAGAGGAGTTTTTTAAAAATACCTAAAATGCCCTCTAATTATAATTTTAACTCAAATTACCATAATTATTAATTTCCTAATTTATCCGTTGATTTGTTGTTGAGATTGGATCTCACAGTTACCACAAACTAATCAGTTCTCATTTGATTAAGCCCCTATATATACTACTTAATGAAATTTTAATGAAACTGTTTCATGTATTTCTTTAAAATTAAAATAATGAAGATGATAACATCCATGATTAACACCCTCCACAATAAAAATGGTTAATCAACCTCTCATATTTACAAAAAAAATGAACAAAATGAAAAATTATTATTGATTGAATGAGGTTTTCACGGTTTTTACAATTTGACTGGTTTTTATTTGAACTCACCCCTATATATATATATATATATATATATATATATATATATAGGGTATATTTCTTTTACAAGACGTTTTTGAGAAATTGTCCTGTAAATCTATCTTTTTATAGGACATGTGTGTTTATAAAACATTTTTTCAAATAGTGTTCGATAAAATAACTAATATGACACTTTATTTGAAAAATGTASTAAAAACCTTGTTATGACATTTGAAAGCGTCATATAAATTTGTTGTAACACTTTTATATAAGACGTTCTTTTAGGTGGTCCTATAAATTTAATTCCAATAAAACACTCTATTATGACACTTGGCAATTTTAGAAGTCTTATAAACCCAATTTTATTATAATTATGATTACTAGATGGTACATTTGGTGATTTAGAGACGTATTAAAGAAACGTGATTGAAGATGGCCTTCGCGGCATTTTTCTTAGCGCTTTGCTAAATGTTACATCTAATGACGTTTTCGTAAAATTAGTAAGAAAAGTGTTGGTTTCAGAATGGAATCTTGTTAGTTATATCCAAAATGGAATCTTGAAATATAGGTTTCAGAAGCATTGCAGAGGGAATACAAAATCAATTACTAGATATTGGGTCCATAGAATATAAGCAATGATTAAGCTTAGCGAATGTTACTCAATTGTCTTACTCACATAAGTTTGAATGCATCTTAGATTTAACAACCCAAGAAAAACCGTCAAATTATTACTTCTTCTTTTTAAAATACATGTATAAACTAATATTACCATAGCACATGTTGAATAATACATTTTATTATATGTTTCGTGGATTAATTAAGAATACTGAATACGTTAAAAATAAAGTGTCAATATGCTCGTCTCACTTTCGGTGTGTGTAATTAAATGTTAGATGCTACTCCATTGGCAAAAGAATTTGTATTTGTTCTTTCGTTCCATAACCTAAAAACAGAAGTAAGTCTAGCTAGCCTCCAAGAATGTTTACATATTGAATGGGTTGTATTAAGCTATCTATAGAAAAATGTGTGGTCTCTCCTATAAATACTCACCATAAGCAAGTATAACAAACTCATCCCTTTCGTTCATTTGTATACCTTCTAGCAAACAACTTGAATCAAAAAATGTCGTATTACTCCAAGTCAAGACCCGAACTTGCCAAGATTGGAGCCGATGCTTTTACTCTCCTTGATGATTTCTCCTATGGGCACAAGTACAAGCCTAAGCCTTCATCGTCAAATATAAGTACTTCACCAGTTCAACCTCTTGATAAATTGTCTCACTATCAATATCAACGCGAMCAAGCTTATGTTGTTCGACAACAAGTGTATGTTGCCCCGATTCAWGCAACGAGGATTGAGACRRTTGTGGATTGCTATGAGGCAGCCAAGAARTATGGTGGGACTGTGATTGTAGATTACTCTAAAAGGAAACCTGCTCGTAGGGGCTTCTTTTTTTGAGAATCCTTGCAACATGTCTACAATTTCTCTATATGTGTTGGTATCTGGTTTGGGTGATGTATGCCTTGTTATACACTAGTGTGTTGTTAAGTTGCCACACGTATTGAAGTCAGTTATATCTAAACTTTCCMRKWWYYTTKKKKWWYMMYTYCYKKTMSAAWWMMWKKTWWWWKKKRARKWWTWAWWWYMARKKKKGKWWTTWAAMMTWWYCYYYWRRWWMSRGKYMMMWYCCYTCYTYYYCYTKYYYWYYYYWWYMWTWAWKKTKRWKKKKKKTYCMAMYWAAAWKGRRRWTTTWRRRRRSYWWTTYWWWWKAMYTTTTKGRYMMMWWWWMMWTYKRAAARRWTWMSGRMMAAAAAAWYMAWWTTTTCTTGTGCATGTAGAAACTTCCAGAAAACTTGTTTTTTGCTTGTAGTTCCCACTTTTTTGGGGAAAACAATAAGAAATAGCTCTGATGAAATTGTGGTCGCACATTTGGTGGGCGGATTGTATGTATGAATTATTAGGGACAACGCAAAAAAAGAAAATTAACTTAAAATAATGTATGCACCCGATGCATGAATGATAAATTTAAATTGGCGTTAGTCACAACAACGGAGATATGATCAAACATCAAACGAAAATTCATGTATACGTTATTATTACCCTATTTAACGCTAACACAAAAAAATTACCAAACAACCTCTTATATATGTATGAGTTATTAGGGACAACGCAAAAAAGAAACTTAAAATAATGCATGCACCCGATGTATGAATGATAAATTTAAATTGGTGTTAGTCGCAACAATGGAGATATGATCGAACAACGTACGAAAATTCATGGTGTACGTTATTTTAACTATAAATTATTTAGAATCTCAAGATTTATTGATGAAATTTTTAGACTTAAAAGGTTTGTTACTACAAATAAATCATATTTTTTAGAAAATTTAAAAACAAAATACATTCTTATATATCCAATTAATAGATGAACTATGAGAAAAGGAAATTCCATGAATATATAATAGCATCCATCTTTTTCTTAAAAGACAAAGGAATAAATATTTATCAATAAGAAAGGGATAAAAATCAAAGAATGCTTATTGATAACTAATTGAGTAATACTTAGTACATTAATACATGTGAATGGCCAGAGAATCTTATCATATATGTGATGAAATTTCAATAGCGTGACACTATGTGAAGTATAAAGTATATGGAATCAATAATGATTATTTATAATTTATTTAGAAAATTATAAAATAAAGAACTTCGTATAAAAAAATAAGAGGGAAATTTGTAAGATATGTAAAAGAAGGAAAAATTAACGATAGTTGAAATAAGATATTGGAAATAATGTTTTCATGTATGACGCAAACAGATATCTCAAAATACTTTTAGCATGCTAATATTTTAAAACATATAACATAAAACATGTCCTTTATATCTAAAAACATACCGGAGAGATATATGTTTTGTAAGTGACATGAATACTCACGTGGTCATGTAGGTTTATCAGACATGAACTAGATTAATACTCACACCTAGACACAGAGCATGCGTACTAATGTAACAAGTGTCTAAACATTCTTTTCAAAACTAATGCTGACACATAATGTAAACCTAGACTCATCTAAATGTCACGAACAATAGAGGTATATGCGATTTGAGCCATGCGACTCTGTCTCTAACTAACAATGGTTTCACCAAACAACTCACTCGTCACTCCTTGTTTCATATTCGCGACATATGTATCCATGAAACGTCAAATTGTATGCATGCAGCATACCAAAAGTGAACTAGTTTGACTTTCAAACCGATTGCGATCGGGGGCAGAGCTACATGAGCACCATGGGGTGCATTGGCTCCCCCTCAACTTTTTTTCTTCTTCTTAATGTATTGGCATTTAGGTCCTACTCATTTTTTTAATAATAGACCCATGTATTCAATTTCTAATGGGTTGGGCTCCTCCCAATAATTTAGGCTTTGCTTAATAACTTGACATCACAAAACTTTGGTCTCCCGTATCTCCAAATCRTAGAATATCAAGCTTTCACATTACAAAAACACACGACACATCTGCAGGAACAAGGARCACCCATCCCTCCACCTTTGCACCGAACACCATAGCTTTGTGTCTGGTGGACCTACGTGTGTAAATGAGTCGAGCTTTTAACGAGTTGCTTTAACTTGCTATATGTTCTATATCTCTTCTCTTATTGATCAATGGTGTGTGGAATTACCCGATGAATGTCTCCAAATGTCAGGACGCCGGCCGACAGAAGTAGAGACAAATTGCTTGTCCTATACACAATAACTAAGGATAGAGAGATTGTGCGTTAGATGTACTCTACAGGTTGCACTCCATGGTCAATCTCGAACAAATAAAGATCACTTAACTTAACGAGTCTGTCTCCATAACGTCAATCTTCAACTTGACTCGTTCGAAAGCTTGATTAAACTTTACAAGCCGAGCGAACCATTTGAACATACATTTTTTCGAGCAAAATATATTTACATGTTTATAAATTATATAATCAAAATATAAAAATCATCTAGTTTGAGAAAAATAAACGAGTTAACTGATCTCGAATTTGAGCTCATAAACGAGCATAGAGCTCAAGCGCAAACATTGAAAAAATATTCGAGCTCGACCCCGACTTTGAAAAAGTCAATCGAGCTTGAGCCTGATATTATTTTCTCAAGGCGAACTCAAATAACCTGCTACTTGACTCCTTTACACCACTAATCCAGCCCCTTTCTACCGATGGGACCATTGTTTATGTTGTTTTCATACCAAGTATTGGAGATCAAGCAGGCGGTGAGTCTTTTGTTGGCTTAGGCTTCACAAATTGGGTGGAAAGAAAAGCAGGCGATTTAGAAATGCAACTTTTATTTTTATTCTTTTTTATATGGTTCTCCTCCTAGTACAAATTTATGGCTCTGCCCCTGAATGCGGCTATCTCAGTCGTTTCTACTACGTTTTTCATGATTCTTAGCTTTATGCCTATGATAACACTTATATCTTGCTCTTTCTATAAATAAACTTGACCATCAATTATATTTGGCTTCATAATACGCATAAAAATTTCATTTCTAACCTTTGTTTCAGTCACGACAAAGTACTGCTTCGTTCTTTGTTGAATCTACAACCTTCCAGCCTCAATCTCAATCTCAACCTTGCTAACATTCTAAACAATAAAGTAACATCATAGACTAGTAACTGTTGGGTAACTGGGCTTGTGGTTGTATAATTCTTGAATAGATTTCTAGATCGTGTATTGGAATTCAATTTCCAAATATTGTATTTTGCTCCACTAATGCGTTAAGTTATTATGAAATCAGTACTGCGATAATCTAGAAATATTATACATGAAATAAGGCATTGATTTCATGTGTGTGCATATGTGTGTGTGTGTGTATATATATATATATGTATTCATCAGATCACATTTTTTTGTTTTTATGAGAGAGATTGACGGTTACGGACACTGTTAATGGATAAGATTGAAGAGTAATTACAACTAAATCAAAATTCAAAGATCGAAATCTGACTTCCATTCAGAACTAAGTCTGGATCTACAATCCAGAGTTAAGGATTTAGTCAAATTTTACGTAAACCATAAGTCTGAAAAGAAGGTTCAAATTTCTGACTCCATTGTTTCAGAGTTAGGGATTAGTCAATTTACGCAATCTACAAGTGTGAACAGAAGGTTCAAATTTCTAAGTGCGAGTGCAATGTCAAGATTTATATACTTCTGCAATTTCAAAGTGATTATACTGTCTAGATCTCTGAATCCACTACCCTAAGTTCGACTGTTCATGGAGGTCAAAAGTACCAGGAGGTCTCAGGTTCAAATCCAAGAATGAATGAAAATCCCCTTGTGGCCACGGAGGTTCAAATGCAGTGACTCCAGGCTATCTGCAAAGTAGGTGGTCGCCATGAGATTAGCCGGCTCGCATAGCGGGTTGGATATCCAGGTTAATCAAAAAAAAAAGTTCGACTGTTCATAAATTCCAAGGGGTTCCGCCCCTTGCAGCACCGCTAGGGTTACTGCCTTTCAAACCCCGCAAGAGGGTGCGGCCCCTTTGACCCCCGCCTTATGGCGATTTAAGGTGATAAAGCAACATTTGTGAGTGTGCACTCCGTACCCCCTAACTCGGTTATATTTGTCTCACCACCTTAATCGATGTCAAATAAATCACAATTTTACACCAAATGATTGATAACACTAAAATCACCAACGATAACCCCATGATGATGCCTTTACACAAAACTCATACATGTGACTCATGATTTCATTACTTCTATTGCTTCGTTTTTTTCTGAATGGAATTTACATTTGTTATTGTAGGTACAACACCGAACCTTTTGATAATATTTAATTTTGTACCAACATAAAATAAAATAAGATGTATTATGTTTATACCCCTTTTCTACAAGGTACGTACGTGAGTGAAGAAAGGGATAAGAAATGATGTGGTACGTGAATAAAGAGCGGGTATGAATAGAAATCTCTAAAATAACTATACAACATGGATGACGTCTTTTAAATAATAATACTAATACATATTAACAAATATAAAAAATAATTTCATGCAAGCTTTGACGTGGAGGACCCGACCCTATTATTCCTGGAGGCCCATGATTGGGCTAACAGAGGGTGTCACACTTAAACGCTCATAATTTTTTGCTACGGGATTCTGTTTCAGGCACATAATATGTTGATTCGAAGCTTGAAACTAAGAGCAGCACGCCTTTGATAAAACCCAAAGGGGCCTGCGAGATTTTCAAAGGCGTAAAAACATCATTTAAACATGTTTATGGAGAGTCTTATGTTTTTTGCAATAAATCCACTTTCTATTTGAACTTTTGAGTTTTTAGGCACTTCGTACTCTTGTTTATATATTTTTAGTGTAATTTGGATGGTCATACTTTTAATACAGAGACTTCCATTTTTATCCCAAATTTGAGTTTATGTGAATTTGATTTGAAACTAAAGTCTGAATCAACGAACTTTAGAAGAAATTGTTTCTAGGTATTCACAGAATAAACATGACCAACCTTCATTTCACTTACTGTACGCTACATCATAATGTTAATAACGATTTATTAAAGTCACAATGTTTTTATACTAAAATAAAAATAGAATTGAATGTGACATGATCCAATTTTTAGTGATCGATCTATCAATCATATTCGTAGAAAAACTCGGGCTATTAATTATCTCCTAATTTGGTTTAGATTTTTATAATTAATCTATGAATGGGTGATAATCTCTGGTTAACCCTGACCTCAAATCTGCAGTAGTTGCATGCAAAAACAGCCATTCAATCTTTAATTAATCTGGGTTCCAACATTTCTAAACCTCACGTTTTTGTGAAAAAGAAAACCCCACCATAAACATGGAACGTTTGTCTCTTTTATATAGACGAATACGAGGGCAATGGGATTGTAGGAGCTCCTCAGCTCATGTAATATTCATAATTATATATTATATTACATTTACATATAATATATATAAATTTTAAAAACATAAAAAAATAAATAAATAATGGCTTTCGACGGGGGGAAGAAGAAGAAGATTACGGTAATCGGGATGGTTGTAATTCTTGTCGTCGGAGCTTTCGTGGGCACCATCGTCACCGTTAGAAGAAACAATAAGCAAGTCGAAATTAATACACAAAAGGCCGGTGGCAAGAAAACAGCCCTGATTGCCACCACGGCGGTGGTGATAATTATCTGCAAATACACCGATTTCCGGCGGATTTGCGAGGAGACCTTGCAGAGATTAGGAATCGGGAAGGTCCCAAGGGAGCTGATGACCGTAAGTTTTAGCGCAGCAGTGGAGGGTATTCAAGGCGCGATCGAAAGTTCGTATCCGGTGCGAGAAGCAGCCAAGGATCCGATGGCTGCGAAGGCGGTGGATCTATGTAAAGAGCTTCTTGACTGCTCCATTGAAGATCTGAAAAGAGCATTAGATAGATGGAGTATTTTCGATAGGTTGAGCGAAAACGTGATTAATCTTAGGGTTTGGCTTAGTGGCGCGGTGACGTACCAAGAGACTTGTCTCGATGCATTCGAGAACACTACGGGTGATTCTGGTGTCAGAATGAGGAAACTGTTGGAGTTTGCAAACAAGCTAACACGAAACAGTCTCGCAATGCTTGATGGAGTCTCGTTTATTTTGGAAAATTCGCCTCTTAGAAGTGATCCACGACGTGTGAATCCCATTCCCGGCCAACCGATTCCTAAAAATAGACCCAATCTCCTCCTGCCGATTCCTGGCCAAAGGACGAATATCCCCGGCCAACCGACCACGATTATTCCCGGCCAAGACACGATTATTCCAGGCCAAGACACGATTATTCCAGGCCAACCTAAGATTGTTCCAGGCCAAGACACGATTATTCCAGGCCAACCTAAGATTGTTCCAGGCCAACCTAAGATTATTCCCGGCCAAGACACGATTATTCCAGGCCAACCCAAGATTATTCCCGGCCAAGACACGATTATTCCAGGCCAACCCAAGATTATTCCAGGCCAACAGACCATCATTCGCGGCCAGCCAGTTCCTAATAAACCCATTGGTGGGACTATCGATTGGAAGGCAGATGTTACCGTACAACATACTTATACGAAGAAAGATGGTACCATAATTACTAAGGGAGGCAATCGAAGGATGCTTGATGACCAAGGGGGGGATTCAACTTATCATTATTCTACAAAGCTGCAGATGGTTGGAGATGAGGAACCGATTTCTAATGCGAAGCCTACGGTTATTGATGAAGATATTAAACAGTATCCTTCATGGGCCGACAGTTCACGACGCTCACTAATTGATGTGGATCCAAAAACGCTAAAGCCGAATGCAGTCGTGGCTCAAGACGGGTCGGGAAATTTTAAGACCATCACGGAGGCGGTTAATACAGCCCCGCAAAAGAAACCCGAACCATTTGTCATACTCATCAAGGCAGGTACCTACAAAGAGAACGTTATTGTTCCTAGGCATGTCGAAAATGTTGTCTTCCTCGGAGAAGGTCCGGCCAACACCAAGATCACCGGAAACAAAAATTTCGTTGACGGAGTCGGTACTTACCAAACTGCTACCGTGGGTAAGTTCATTTTCTTCAACGGTTTATCCATAATTTCTCTGAAAGAAACTACATTCCACTTCAAGAGTACTTTTCTATTTTAGAAGTTTCAATATTGATTATATTATTAAAATACTTAACATCCGAAAAAACCTTTAGATAAATTTATACAAAAAGATAATACAAACATCGACTCATTTACAACAAATTTGATTGATTTTATGGTCATAATAATTGTATATAGTGTTTATGTACAGCGGTGAATGGGGATGGGTTCATAGCTAAGGATATATGGATCGAGAACACTGCTGGACCCGAAAAGCATCAAGCCGTTGCCTTGCGTGTCTCAGCCGATATGACTATTTTCCACAACTGTGTGATGGATGGTTATCAAGACACCCTATACACTCATTCATATCGACAATTCTACCGACAATGCAACATTAGTGGAACCATCGACTTCGTCTTTGGCGACGCTGCAGCCGTCTTCCAAGATTGCAAGTTGATCGTCAAGAAACCTATGGACAACCAAGAATGCATGGTGACAGCTCAAGGGCGCAAGGATCGTCACTCAGTCGGTGGCCTGGTCCTCCAAGGCTGCACCATCACGGCTGACCCCGAGTTCTTAAACGCCAACCCAAAACCCAAATCCTTTCTCGGCCGACCATGGAAGGAGTTCTCTAGGACCGTCATCATGCAATCCTTCATTGACCAAAACATCGCCCCAGAAGGATGGTCTCCATGGACCGGGAATTTTGGCCAAAACACCTGCTACTATGCTGAATTTAACAACAAAGGTCCAGGTGCCAACACTGCTCAAAGGGTCAAATGGATGGGTGTCAAGAAAATTAATCCAAGAGATGCTGAAAGATTCACCCCTGGAAAATACATACAAGGGGATGGATGGATTCCACAGGCTGGTGTGCCTTATGATTCTGGGATGATGAAAGTCTAACATTATTTTCTTGTATATATGCTTCTTCGATCTACTTTTTTTTTCCTTGAGATAACTTCGTATTTATCAGTTTATCAAGTCTAATATATATTACTGTATAGTATTTTTCTCAGTGGTACATAATTTGGTCCTTAAATAATTAAGCTTTGTATATATTTAATTTCATGTTTTGTTTTAAAATTATATATCCTTAAATACGTCTTGAACGTTGCATGGTAACCTACAATCCAACCCGACTAAATTTATCAGGACGTTTTGCACATCGAAGAAGTACTGGTACTGTGCCGAAATATGGTATGTGATATATATATATATATATATATATATAAAGGTTTCGGATTTTAATTACGTGATGTGGTTGGTTCATTTTTTCGTCAAGAATAACATATGAATATTTCTATGTATGTTCAAGGTCTTGACTGTGACCATAGGGTTAACTTACGATTTCTAATAAAGATTACTAACCCTATTAGACAAGGGGACTTGAATGATGTAAATTTGCAAAACTTCACATCTATCACTACAAAACTGGGCCCTATCAGTGACGGATCAGGCCGTCGCTAATATGTTGCAAATACTCATTTCTGTCATTGATAGTTCATCGGCCAAATAGTGGTGGGCGATGATTCAGCAACAAATCAGCAATGGCCAAAATTAGCAATGGATTAATGACGGGAAGAATAAGCGACGAATTAGCGAGGGTCATTTAGCAACAAATGTCAAACGGCCCCACCAACTTCTAGCGACGTATTTTTGTCGTCAATCTGTCGCTAATTTTTTGGTAATATTTTTTTTAAAAAAAATAAATTAAAGTTATGTATTTCCTATATATTTTATACAAAATTTGTCCATAAATTCGAAATAACAAACTGAGACTGCAAACAAATTTAAAATAACCAATTCATACAATTTAAAATACCAAAAATAATGTCCAGGGGTAACAGTCTAACTAGGGGGAGTGCAGGGAGGGGTAGGGAGGAGAGTGTATACATGCTCCTACATAAAAGCATCAAACTGATGTGATAGCATGACCTGTTGATCAGCCAATTGCCCTACTCTTCCATTCAGCCTCCAACTAGGCTAGATAGTGTTCCTCCTGCAGCTTCGCCTTCTCTTCTATTCTTTCCATTTTCTATTTCAACTCAGCTACCTATAAATATTCAATATTTGACAAAAATCATTAATTTGTTGGCAATGAAAATTAAAGAGATGATACATAACAATAAAACCAACATACATCTGTTGTCGATCCAATAATGGATGATCTTTAAGTGTTGCTACTACAATCACCGATCATATCATAATGAGGATCCTAGAAGGTCCCGAACCTAAAAAGACGGTCCTTCCTTCGTTCTACAACACGCTGCTTCTAAAGAGGTGCACCAGTAGGAGGTATGATGACGGGCTCTACACTAGACTAGGTTGCATCCCTAAGTTCTCGAAACCGCTCCTATGCATGGTCTATCAAAACAAAAACGGGAAAGCTTATATCTGTAAACATTTCAGCAGCATAACGTTTGTAAATCAAACATATCCAATGTCTGCTTTTAACAATTATAATATTCTAATTACCAATATTAGTCATATTGCCAACCAACCTATCTACTTAGCCTAATATACGCCTAACAATAGCAGCCCAAACTAATAGCATCTTTATGTTTATTAAAATATATTACTTTCAGTCTACTAAAGTATCCAATCCTTGTATCTATTGTGCATACAGACCATGCATCATAAACCTCTACCTCTTGCCTCAAATCTCACTGAAACTTACCCTCGATCCATACACAAGATTTATACAAGGTAAAGACAATAATATTAGGTATAATTACTTTAAAAGTGATTCACGTACCAACCCTTAAGAGCTCGAACATGTACTCGCGGTCAACCTAAGGAACATCTACGAATTGATTAGTGGTTTATTCTTCCCATGTCATGCCATCGTGTGAGTCATGGCACAGACCTTTGAGGCGGCTGAGGTGAGGTGGAACAATGAGGACTTCACACCCTTTAGAGAACACCACCCTCCCTAGATGCCAAAGTCGTATTGGCTCAACATGATTGATCAAGTTTTTATTATTATTGTGAACTTTATGCTTTACCTTTGTTTCATATCAACTTATGTGTTCTGTTTTTAATAAGTGTGAGATACTAACCATTGGAGATCCTAGTCTAGGGATCGTAAGGCCAATCGGGAGACCCAATTTATTGGGGTGTCGTCCCATCACACTAGGGATCAATCAGTACTATACAACATTGACGCCAAATGGTAAGTCTACATATTTTTGAATATGTAATTAGAGTTGTATGTTTACTAACAACTTAACTTAATTGTATATTCTAGAGAGAGGCATGGGGTCGTGAGTCGAGTTCTTATGAGATGTTTTAATGGATCCACTGCTCGAATTGGAAGGTGATTCATTGTTCGTCTGACCCACCTACTGATCCTCCAATCCTTGACGAGAGCGGCGGTAAGTTTTCACCATTTTAATGTACCTTTCATTATGATCTATTATCGGATTAGAAGATTGACCCACATCTTGAGATGCATGGGGAAAATCTGAAAAATCGTTCATTGATCTGACATAATCCCTACTAAGGCACCCTCGACTATCATTACATCATCTATCTGTCGACGTATTCAATAACTACAACAAAGAAAGAAGTACTTCGTCGATATATTCAAGGTAGAGGTGGTGTGGAGAAGTTTGAGACCCTACAAGCAATTGTTTGACTATTTGAAAGTCAAACAATAAGTGTGAATGAAGTTAGAGATCTTTTGGATGACAATTAAATTCTGCATGTAATGGTTTAGCTATTTGGAAGTCAAACCGTAGGTTTAGAGGAGTTTTGTATGACTTTAAAACTCTAAATGCAATGGTTTGACTATTTGGAAGTCAAACTATAGATGTGAATAAAGTTAGAGGTCTTTTGAATGACTTGAAAACCCTACTTGCAATCGTTTGGCTATTTGAAAGTCAACCTCTAAGTTTAGAGAAGTTTTGGATAACATTAAAACTCTAAGTGTAATCATTTGACTATTTGAAGATCAAACCGTAGGTTTAAAGAAGTATTGGTAGACTTTAAAACTCCAATTTATAACACCTCAATCTTTTAAATGTTTATATGATGGAAAATTACATTAAGTTTTGATGTTTTAATGCCAAAATTCAAGTATGTTGACTAGAGTAAGGCTTTGGTAGAATACCATGCAAGAAAAGCCAAAAAAAAGGTCCAAATCAGGCAAACAATGGTTGCAGCAACCTGGCTCATGGCCCAAGCCGCGGCTGAAATCTTGTAGTCCACTGTAAAGTTGATTCAAGGAAATGTAAAGACTCCATCTTGGCATGCGACCTAGACTGCGAGAGAAACATCATAAGAATCTAGTTTTTGTGGCACAGGTGACTAGCGTCGTGATTTAAGTAGCGGGCATGGTCGTAGGAAACCTCCAGTTCGGTTTAAAACCCATTTTTATAGGGTTTCTTCTCATCACTCTATCTTTATTTACTCCTCACTAAATCCGACCCTCATAGCACTTAAGATAATATTTGATGATCTTTGGAGTCATTCAAAACTAAGCATTGTGAGTTCATTATAACTTCTACTTCCCATCTCCACCATTTTCCTTGGATTTAGGTTTTCCTCAAAATCATTGTGAGTTCATTCTAACTTTTACCAACCTTTATACAAGTCAAAATATTGTGATTTAGTCTCCTAAACATTCCCTTTAACATATTTTACTTTATATGTAGATTTGAGCCATTTTGGGTGTTTTGGAGATTTGGAGGTTTTTACTCTTTTTACATATATGGATATTTGATCATTTGATTTTATGCAAAAGTGGGTTATTGTCCTAAATGTGATATTTTAAAATATGAAGCTCACGATTTGAGCGTATGTGTGATATTGAAAGATTAATGAACTACTATGTTATATTTTGAGAAGGAACATTATCAACACTTGAAAGATGAAATCTTCTTTCGATATTTGGAACTATAAAACCATATGGATTTTAATACTTTGTTTCGACTATTAATTGAAGCTATGAGCTTGGAACCTTTTTGGTTAAATTTTGTATTTAAGGATTAAATGATGATATTATGTGATGGGAACTCTGAGTTTAATCATAGTTATTGGCTTTAAAGCAACTGTATGCTTAAATTATAATGCAATTGATCCATAGTCATAAAAATCGATTTTCATGTGTAATATGGGATAGTTATTTCAATGTAATAGCAAGATACACATAATGGATCGTCAGATGACTCAAACTATAGGTCGTGGGTGTTTGAACTTGATGATCATGTGTCCCATAATGATATGATTCTAGCGAATGAGCAATTCTTAGACGTTGGAGGACTCGACCTACAGATGGAGGATGGGTTAACTTGATAACCAATGTTCTATAACATAAGCTCTATAATATAGATTCGTGTCCTACTTTAGTGTTCCACCATAATAAATGGAAATCCGGTCTCCCCCATCGTCGACGTGCAATTGATTGTATTGTCTTATTGTTGAATTTGCTTGAACTTTCATTGGTTTAAACCTCATATCATTGATTTGTATAATTCCCAACTTTATCTATAAATCTGTTTGACCTCACTGGGTGTTACGTCTAATATTTTTCTTAAATGACTTGTATATCAGGTTCTCTTAATGGTAGGGATGCGAAGACTTGAGCGGAGTGATTGAATGTCAGTAGAGACACTTTTGGGATTTATGGCTTTTGTCAATTGGCGTTATACTTTGACATGATTCTTTTAAAGATGATAGTGGCACTCATTCATAATGTGAACTTAGAATAGTTTAGATTAGTAGGTTGTCATTTATCATTTATATCTTTTGGTTGTAAATGGTATAAAATTACTCCTATTTTAGGAATGTTACAAGTTGGTATCAGTGCTCTAATTTAAGTGAACTAGGTATAAACTTAGGTTGGCTAGACTTAAGTTGAGACTTTAAGTAATGATTTGTGAGATGTTGGCAGAACTCTTAAGATAGAAGATCTATAGAGTCAACGAAAAACACGCTAATGTTGTGATGATGATAACAAGGATTCTTATGTATAATATATTCAAATTTTCATGTAGTTAATGTTATTTTGAATATGTTGTTACATGGTCGTGTTTGACTTTAGTATTTATTGTGATGATTGATGAACGTAATAGTATGCTTTAATTGTCAGTCTTGTATTGGTTTAATCTCATATTCTTTCCTCTTGTAAGCAGTCTAAAATACGCGAAGTAGACAACCAACCAATATTGTCGGCAAGAAAGCAAGTGTGACGGCTCTAGAGCAGCCGAAAGGAGCTTGTAATACACAAGTCCTTCAAATCTCACAAATGTTAAGCGGTAGAGTAGATCATGTGTTGTGGGTGACTTTGGCCACTACTACTCCGGTCATTCAGGACTTGGACCCTCAGTCGGTGATGATGGCTAGTGTCATGCAAATGGTGAATTCAACCATGGTGAACACAACATGAGGTGTCGATGAAGATGCTAGAAGACCGAGATGCTAGTAACTGGAAGCACGAGATAGTTGTCGAGAATGTCGTAGGTGGTTCCGGGGGAGCAGACAATGCCATTGGCATGGAAAAGCAAGCGGTTGCCATTGTCAGGTGTGGGGTGAAGGGGTGTTCACACAAGACCTTTTGCGTAGCAAGCCGCAGAGTTTTCAGGGACCACCAATCAAATTGCGTGCATGAACTAGATTCAAAAAATTGAGCAAGCATTCGACTCTAGTAAGTGCGAAGAGAAGCATAAAGTAAAGTTTGCCTCCCAAATGTTGAGGGGCCAAGGTCCTTAGATGGTGGAACGTCATGAGGTCCGCTCTTGTTTAGTTTTCATTTTTATGTATCCTCACTTATTTTAAGTCTGTTTAAATAGAATAATCATTGATTGATAATTCTCGTAGCTAGGCCATAGTCTAGAGCAAATCCATGTTTAGTCCATCATGATCAACCTCTACATACTACAAATCCGTATGCTTGCAGTTATAAATTTAAAACACATCAAAAATCCACATTTAACATTCTAAGGTACCAATAAGTCCGGTTGTAATTAAATGCTTATCTTTTGTATTTATTTCTTAAAAAACTACATCTACACAAGGGTCTTTGTTTAGACTACTAAAAAGGGTATCTAGTGAAAGACTTTGGCTAACCAATTAGGTAAATTATTCTATAAGAACCACACATCAGCGAGGGTGATTGTATTTCAGACGTTGACATTAACATCTAATATATAGTCTTTCATATTATCTATGTTGATGCCAAAAACTGAAACCCTGTGAAGTCTACTAATTGCCTTAGTATGAATAAAGTGCTAAAAGGGGGTCAAAATTCAATTAGGGCTTCAGATAGTAAGTTGTTAAAAATTGTGTATGAGAAGAACTTTGGAGTAAGTTTAGTTTATCGTATATGGGGAATTCATGTGCTTCTTTCTAAACCAAAATGCAAGTAGCGAAAGGTATATGTGGTTTTTCTACACTGAGCTTTGCAAAGAAACACGTTACAGAAGCATTCGTCTTTAAAGTGGCCATTATTGATGTATACACGAGTTTCTCATGGTTGAACCCTACAAGTAAGATCTATCGGAAAAAATTATATGATCAAGAAAATTATGGTAAAAATAGACTGTTTTTCCAGATACAATACTGTGATTCTAAGAAATTGTTTCATAATTTCTTTTGAAAATCACCAAGGGTAAATGACACGACTTCCTATGAAGGTACGTGAGTAAATGACACAATTCCTTATGATTATTATCAGAAGTCGGACAACGATTATAATGACTGTTCACCTATGAGCTATCGATCTGTTCTATTTAACTGAGCCATAAGATCATTGATTGAGATTTGCAACAATGTTTTCTCAAATCAACGATATTTGAGCTACTAAAGTTTTTAGAGGAATGGATTTAGTACAACCACATACAAGTGTTTTTGTTCCCTAACTGATGTTCATTTGCACATATTTGTGGTGAAAGTGTAAAAGTCAGGAACGGAGCGGCTAACACTACAACAAATTTGAGTTTATAGGATGCCTAAAGTGTTAAACGTCCTATAGAACATTATTTTATAGGACAAAAAAATAAACTGTCTTATCTAAAAGTGTTGCAATAAGTTTAAAGAACGTTTTTGGACGTTGTAATAAGTTTTTTTTAACATTTTTAAAATAAAGTATAAAATTAGCTATTTTATAAGATGTTATTTGAGTGTCTTATAACCATAAGTGTTCTATAAAAAAATGGGTTTATAGAACATTTCTCAAAACTGTCTTATAAAATAGATAATATGTCTCTTTATTTTAAAAGGGTCCTAAAAGACTTGCTACGACATCCAAAAGCTTTCTATAACCTTATTATAACAATTTTAGATATGACATTTTATGTTTTGGTCCTATAAATAATGTCCTATAAGACACTCTATTAGCACATTTAAACACTTTAGACATCCTATAAATCTAATTCTAGCAAAACTAAACATTTATTTCAAGTAAATATCCAAAGAACACAAATAAAAAGCAATGAATAACAGTTAGAGAATGTTTGGTTCATAGAATATTTTTGTATTAATATAATCGGTTGAAATAATTATAATGTGACGAATTTTGAATAAAATTGAATCTGGTTTAACAATACAATTGGTTAGCAATAAATGAAACAAAATTCAATTGTACTCGATTATCTCTTTGATTTACAAAAAGTATTGAAATCGGAGACTACAAAACCAATGACTTTTACGCATAAAAATCACTCAGGGAAATATCAGTCGGTGATTACCCGACAGATCACCCCTAGAAAATACCAATGGTTCGTTATAATATGATGTTTTTCGAGAAAATACCAACAGATAATCCAGAGAATACATGGGCAATCTGTCACTGACTTGAATTACCCACCAACTTTTATGACAGTTATGTGACAAATCATCTCTTTAGTAACGGATTTCCCAAGAAAATATTCGTAGGTAAAAGTCTTCCATATGGTAGTGAAAATCTAAATGATGATAAATCACAAGATATCTTCTATTATTTAAATCCACATTTATTATTAAAAATAAATAATAAAAATAAATAACAATTATTATTATATTATAAAAAAAATAACAATAATAATGATAACAATAGTTAAATTTCATTATAGAAGCGATAGAGTAATTAATGGAAATTGATGGAATTAAACTGTATTCAATTTGCAAACAAAGTGGACCAACAATATTTGGTCAAATAAATAAATTTGGTATTCTAATCTAGCAACTACAATAAAATTGAATTTATAGGACGCCCTCAATTTTTAAGCGTCCCAATAAACCGTTTTATAAAACTTAATTTATAGAACCAAAATATAAAACGTCTTATCTAAAAGCATTATAATAAGTTTATATAACGCTTTTGAGCGTTTTAACAAGATTTTTAAGACATTTTTAATACAAAGCGTCGCATTAGCAAATAGGGCACGTGTTTTTATAGGACAGTTTTTTAAATAGTGTCTTATGAAGTTGTTAATGAGACGCTTTATCTTAAAAGTGCCCTTAGAAACTTGTTAAGACGTCCAAAAACGTCATATAAACTTATTACAACGTTTTTAGATATGACGCTTTATATTTTGGTCCTACAAATTAAATCCTATAAAACAGTCAATTAAAACGCTTAAAGATTAAGAACGTTCTATAAACCTAATTTTGTTGTAATGAGCTTTATCAAATATTTGAATAATTGGAATAACCAAAAGCAGTCTTAAGTAATTAAGAGTCTATTCACTTTTTTCCATGGAGACTGGACCACCAGAAATAAATATACAAGTAAAATGATAATGAACCAAAACCCATTCAATCGAATGGACCTAAATTCCTTTGACATGAAACTACCATCTTAATTATATATAACTTGGAGGGTTTTTGTGCAATACAATGATATATATCTTGATTTTAATATTTTATTTTATTTTTTATCTTAGTCGATATTATAATATGGTCTTATGTGATTTTGAAAAAGCGATTACGTTTTTATTTTTGAATAAAATATAAATTTGAATATATCATCAAAATTTGACACAAATATATTGATATTAGTATCAAATTAACTATTTAAAATTTCTCATTTTTTGTGTAACTTTTTAATTCAATTTTTTTATTATAATTTAATTCAGGTTCAATAACGAAGTAAATTTATATTTTGTTTGATAATATAATTTTCTTATAAAGATAATAATTAATTATTTTGTTAGAACTCGATAATTATCTTAATTATATTTTAGATTTTTTATATTTTAAAATGAGATGTTTATCCTATATTTAATTATGTTTATCCGTAGTTAGTTATACGAATTCAAACATGGAGCTTTAATAAGTTGTACTTAATGCACAATTTACTTGTAATCTTGAATTTTAAGTAATATGCATCAATATACAGTACTTTATACATAAAAAATGATTTTTAAGAGTTTTTGTCAAATGCTTTATAATATAGCGTAGATAAACAACAATATGTAAAGTAAATTACGGGTTCGATCCTTGTGGTTCTTGGGTTCTTTTTGCTTTGTTTCCCAACAATTTATTTATTAAAAAAAGTTATATGGTATGCATTTGTGTTTTATTTTGGTCCTTTTTACTAACAGTGTCCGATCATTTATGTTAAGTTTTAGTCATGCGCCCTTCACACGTAGCAAAGCTTATGCATTTTTAAGCGTTGCATCCCGGGTTGTCCTTAACATGAGCGTCATCTTGCATCGGCGTTGATATGAACATCAATAACACTAAATCAAATTATAATACCAAAACACAAAAAAAATATTATCAAAACATATGAACATCAAAACATTAAATCAAACACAAAAATAATATATCAAAAACATATGAACATATATAACAGCAGATTTGTATAAATTCATTCATAAAAATTGATATAAAATTATGTAAAATGCCCTAAATCAAATCTAGATCCACGAAATAAAAACCCTAAAGATATGCAGATAAAAGAGAATCTGCACACACACAAACAATTCGACACATGTAATGAGTAAGGTAGGGCGGTGCAAGAAAAAACCAAGAAAGAGCAAAAGATTAAAGATTAGGCATAAAAATACCAAAATTCCCCTCACATGAGGGGCACATGATCGACTTAACGAACCCTAGACTTTGACTCGAGGGAGGATTTTTAAAACACAAAATAAATACCAATCGTGTAGTTAATGAGTTTTAGGGAACAAAACCAAAAGGCAGCCAAAACACAAGGGCCAACTGTGTAATTCACTCTTCGAAATATAATCTAGTTCTCGAATCAGATTCGAAAACCTCGAGTTTTGAGTGTTTTATTAGTTGTTACAACTTCTAAGGGACATAAGGGAATTCCATTTTCAATTTCCGTACTTTCTCATTTTATCTGTGTTACTTGTAAGAAAAAACTGATGATCATTCATCCTCTCGTTATCTTTTTATGGATATTCCGTAAAGATTTGTTGTAATCTATTTTAATTAGTTTATTATTTAACAGTCACTAATAAGTATTTTTTATTAAAGAAAAAACAACTTATGGTTACCTTTTTCATAAAATAAATATTTATTTATTTGATTTATTTGTGTTCGACCCTCACCATGTCCCACTTCCTGTCGCTACCACTACAGGCAGAAGCAAGACGAATACACCTCCCCTTCCCTCGTAGATATAGATAAAAAGTCGATCCGAAGTTGGTAAATGCAGTGTTGATAGGAAGAATCAAGTGGGATGGGAGGTCGTTGAGAGGGAAATGAAATGATCGAGTGGCTTAGATTGTTCGTTTTCAAAAAAAATGTTGGGAGTTGGAGAAATGGTAAAATGGGAGGGACCAAGAGAATCAAAAGTACAAACCCATGTTCTTTTTAGAATAAATAAGTTGTAGGGGCCAATATCAAGAAAACCTAAGAACCATAGTGATTAAATGACTATTTGTTAGTAGCTTTATGAGTTTAATGGAACTCATAGTTTATTCAGTTAGGTATACATAACTATTTGGTAGTGACTTGATGATATAGAAGATGATTTATTCATTAACCTTCTAGGGGGAGCTTTATGCAGAAAACCAAGTTTTTTTCAAAGTTATCCCTCTGAATTAAAAAACACGTTCTTTCCATTTATGAAACTGTTATTCTAATACACTTGAAATATGTAACTGGCCTATTAAATACACTTAGAAAATACGTTTTTTTTGCGAGGATTTTGAATGTTTGTGAGCTGGTATCTTCCTCCATACACCATATGGCTTGTATATATATGGTGAATAAAGGGGTAAATGGGACAATTTAATATACTTAAAAAATACATTTTATCATAATTTTGTAATTGGTTTTTAATTAAATATACTTAAAAAGTTAGAAATACATGTAAAAATATATTTTTTTGGAAAAATCGAGCCGGTCCCTGGTCGGGCCCATAACCGGTTTTGGATCGGGCCTCGATTTTTTATGAAAACCGTAACTGGTGGTCCCAAACCGGTTCTAATCGGTCCTGGGTCGAGCCGATCCCAAGTCGGTTCCGATCCCGGTCCTCCGCCAGTCTTGGACCGAGCTGAGCCCATTTGGCCATCTATATATTATAAACTCACATATAAATCTTGGTCCTTGAAAAAATTTAATCTAATAAGTGAGATTTTATCTCACATTCTCATTTTTTTTCGGACTTCTCACTACCAAACTGGTCACTTTTTTCGACAGTCAAATCTGTTGGAAAACAGTGTTTCCAATGGATTTGGCCGCCGGAAAATTAGGCGCCGGTGATTTTTTCCGGACAGATTATTGGTTTTCGGGCGGAAAATGGCCGTCGAAAGTTAGCCACTTTTTTTAATTAATTTTAAAAAATTAATTAAATTAAAAAAATATTAATAAGATTAAAAAAATTGAATTAAATTACACCGGAAATCCGCCGGTGATGTCTCTGCCGGAAACTTAATTTAATTTCTAAAATTTTTATTTTTATTTTTTAAATATTTCCGACGGATTTATCTGCCGGTAATCCGCCGGAAAATCACCCAACTCTAGAAAATATGTTTCCTATAAATATTAAAAAAAAAATACTAAAAAAATGAAATGCCGCTTAACTTCAAATATTAAACTAAAAAACAAGAAATGTTCAATACAATTTTCCCGATCAAAGTAGCACACAATTGTTTCAAACAAAAACTAAATTGTTCCAAAGCAAATAGCTATTTATTACTGTGGTGGCGGTAACTGCTGAGATTGGCTGAGCAGCTTGACAAAAGCAGCCATCTCTTCAAATTGTTTCTCCCGTCTCTCATCCAACACCTGCCCAGACTCCTCCTCCTCTGACCGCCGAAACTCCTCCACCCGTCGAAGTTCCTCATCCGTCCGTTGGCACTCATTTTCTTCCTGTAAATCTATAAGTTGAGTCCTTAAGGCGTCAATTTCCTATAAAAGCCCAATAGATTCATAAAAGCTCAATAGATCTATTAAAAACTCAATAAAAACCATTCAAGTCCAATACATGTTTGTGAGAAGACATGTACTGCATATGAGTATGTGGTGTGTTCTTGGCACAACTAAGACCCGTTACAACCAAATAAGACTTCGTTAATTGTTATTAATGTCTAATAATAACAACGACATCGGATTATATGTTTATATATAGGTATGTATTGCATACATGTATGTGTATGTTGGACTCGATAGAAGAATTATTATCCACTATACATACCATGTGGAATATATGTAATATTTTACATATATATAAAATCTAAAGTATGAAAAATTGGAAAGAAAAAAAAAACAATTTTTCAAATATATGCCGGGAAGCAGTAATATTTTTTTTTAAATCTTGAAGAATTTATTATTTTAAATTAATGGATAAAATAATAAATTATAATCTTTAATTATTTTCTAGTGGATTACTAGCGGATATTAATCTTAAAAAATTAATCAAAAATCCACCGGAAATCCAGAGTTAATAATTTCTCAAATATTTAATTTGTATAATCTGTCAGAAATCCGTCGGAAATAATACTGGAATATAAATTATTATTTTCCCAAATAATTACCGAAGTATTTTCTGGCGGAACTCAACGGAAGTTGACTTTTTTATGTTCGTCGGAAATTCGCCACTAATTTTTCTGACGGATTTTTCCATCGGGAATGTCGCCGTAAATAGTCAGTTTTCTAATAGTGTCTCATTTGAACCTTCCTCTACATATACTTATATATATATATATATATATATATATATATATATATATATATATATCTTATTCAACCCAACCCACCCTATTACAAACAAACCTTACCAAAACCATTGAATTTAATTTTCCATAATCCACTTCTCTCGTGGAATATCAATTATAGCTTACACAATAATTCAAGAATCAAAGCATCTTTGTGAGATGGAAAAACAAATACATCAAATATTTCAAGTTACTTGTATTTAAAATATTTTGAATAATATCTATATCTAATAAATATAATTTTGACGACAATGGTCGTGTTTTATATGGCAAATAGCCACTACAACAAAATCGGGTTTACAGAACGCTCCATATTTTTAAGTGTCTTAATAGACCTCTTTATAAGACTTAGTTTATAGGACCAAAAAATAAAGTGTTCTATCTAAAGGCATTGTAATAAGTTTATATGACATTTTTTGACATCGTAATAAGTTTTTTAGGACACTTTTAATATTTAGCGTCCCATTAGCAACTTTATAGGACACTATTTGAGAAATTGTTCTATAAAAACAAGTGTCCTATAAAAAATTGAGTTTATAGGACACTTTACACTTTCTCAAAAATATCCTATAAAGTTGATAATACGACATTTTGTATTAAAAATGTCCTAAAAATTTTGTTAAGACACCCAAAAACGTCATATAAACTTATTACAATGCCTCAAGGTAGGACGTTTTATATTTTTGGTCTTATAAATTAAGTCCTATAAAACAGTTTATTGGAATGGTTAGAGATTGGGGGGTCCTATAAACCCAATTTTGTTATAGTGAGCTTAAAGTTCTAACCCTTATAAAATATGGTCAATGTTGCATCGCTAATTGTATGATTTGGACATGAACTCGAAACCGCATACGTCCCATCACGTAAATTCTAAGAAAAGATACGAAATGAAATAGACCGATTGACTACTTATTGCTCTGAAACCTATAATACGTGAATTTAATCATAATTTATACGATGACGATCGTAAGAGACTTCTACTTTGAAATCAAGACTCAAACCTAGAAGGCTAAAAGCTCATTATTATATAAGTGGTTGTTTATTATTTATTCTTATATTATGGATAAAAATCACGTGTCCCAAATTTTTTCATCACTTTCGTCCACCAATCAGATGTATTTACGTCATCTATTTACTGAGAAAAGATATTATACAAATAAATTATATATATTTAAATTAAATTAAATAATGAAGTCGTTTTATGTTATTAGTGGACATGAAAAAAATAGGAAAATTCAAATCGTTGACTTTTGTCTACTTGTTTAAATTAAATGCATTAATTAGCAACGACCATAAAAGTCTCAAATTTTTGTATCATATGTTTTATTAAGGTGTACATGTTTAGTATACGAAAACGATAATGATAAAAATGTTTTGTGAATTCGTTTGGCAAGCAAAAGACATGGACACAAGGGTTTTTTTTCCCTTAAGCATGTTTGAATTATTCGAAGGACAGGTGATCGATGAGTTAAAGGGAGGCAAAGAAAGAGGGGTTGGATTATTTTTACGGCATTTCTGGTATTAATTTATTTGAAGTGGCTTAATGAGGACAAATGATGGGTCATGGGTTATTCCATATAATCATTTTAGCTCAATGATTTAACGAATAAGTTGTCTAGACCATTAAAATCATTAAGCTTTAAATAAACGACCCTAAATGGGACAATTTTATGGTTTTTTTCTCAAATAAATATTTAAAAAAAAAAGCCCAAAAAACAATTATACCATTAAATACTAAATTTGCTAAACGTCGGTCACAATATAAATATATGTATATACGATATAAATATAAATATAAAAATACAAAAATACCAAACGCCCAATGGCCACTAGCAAGATGTTGACCTCCAATGGTCAACTCTCTTGTTTGTTTTAACTACAAGTTGTATGGAATCCTTTTCAAAGAACTGAACAAACCCCTGAAAGGAAGAAAATTAAGAGATGGGATGCTGCTGTAGCTCTGAAGATGACGGACCAGACATCAAAGGGATTCTACTCTTACTGGTTATTACTCTTGTGCTAATGACAGCCTGTATTCCGCAGCCACGACAACGAACATTCCTGGTATATCGTTGCTGATCCAAATTCATGTTATACATGAACATATTTTTGTTTGATCGATCCTTAAAAAAAACGATCTTAATTGGTATAGATTTGAGTAAAAGTCATTGGCTTTTTTGTTCTGTTATCGTAATTTCTTTTTATATGAAATAAAGCAACTTTGCGTACGGATGAATTGATGCAACTCATAGTTTAGAGTTTATTCCCTTATGACGTTTACCGATTTCAGTCATCCATCGATCAACCCACTTAAGAGCATCCCCAGACCCCAGTGATAAGTTCTTATAAGTCGATCCATTTTTTAGGAGTTTTTGTACGAGAAACTTGGTTTTTATCTTGAATTTTGTGTGAAATGTTGTTTTACTTGGATTTAAAAAGATATGATATAAATTAATGGTGTAAAAAGAATACGAGACCCATAAAAGAAATTTGTAAGTCAATTCATTGTGGGGTTTTATGGACATTTTTAATTTGATAAATTGGAAATGTATAAAAAGATACAAAAAATAGGTTTTTATAAGTAAGTCTATTGAGATGTTGTTATCGTTTTTTTAGGGTTTTTGAAAGCCCTACCCAATGGTTATGATTTGAAGTTCTTGATTGACGTTTTCGTTGATCATTGTTCCACCAGTAGGATTACCCGGCCAAGATCTTACCCATCACAACCACCTTGGATCTTTTGTATTTGCGAGAGCGTTAGCGTTGAATCAAAAAATCAAGAATATGAAAGAGAGACTAATAGAAAGCGACAGATGAAATGAAGTGCTTGAGTCGGGGCTCTTGTTATACATGGATCCCCTAGGACAAATTCATCCCAATCAGTGTGTTCGTTTCCTAGGACACGATGGCTCGAACGGTTCAATGAAGAATTGAGAATCATGCCAAAGCTTTTCCACAATCTATGTTTTGTTCCATGAATGCTACTAATTTCATATGCATGGTGGTTAATTATTTATTCTAAAAAATAACAAAACTCATCTTGAACTTTTTTTTTGTCCAAACCACAATTGTTATTACATGGAAGACTTTTACCTACAGATTTTTCTCTGTGAAATCCGTCACCAAAGGGGTGTTTTGTTACAAAACCATCACAAAAGTTGTTGGGTAAATTGTTGGTGGGAAACTCAAATCAATGACAAATTATCCAGGTATTTTCGAGATGATCCGTTGGTATTTTCTTGAAAAACGTTGAATTCTACCGGAACAATTGGTATTTTCTGGACGATCCGTTGGCAATCATCGACGAAAATTTTCCTTCATGATTTTTATGGATAAAAGTGATTTGTTTTATGGTGATTGGTCCATGTTTTGCAGCTTCCTACGTTTGTGTAGAAAGCCTTTTAGCACGACTGAATTATTCTTTACGAGAAAGAAACCATAAATGAACCCACAATTGTTTTCATTTTTTTGGACGATATCTTAGAATATTTTCAACATGTTATCTAAAATAGATTGAAAATTTTGGGCAAGTCTTTTGCTCTAAAATATTCTACAAAATGGAGAAAGTAAGAGAGACAGTGTGGTTGCACTAGTTCAACACTCAATTACTCGAACTTAAATCAAGCTCGAACCAAGCTCACTTGTTGAAATTTTTATGAAACTTTTTAGTGTCTTTTTTTGTAAATTATAAAACTTAAATGTATCTTCTTAAATTTTATAAAAACTAAAAAGATGTACCTCAAACTTTATCGTTAAACGGGAGAAAATAAAAATGGAGGAGGAATCTTATCCAAGACAAAAGCAGCCAATGATCAAGTGCCAAATAACCATACAAAGGAATCAATAATTGGCCCATGAAAGCATTTAAATTTGACAATCAATAATTGCTCCTCCTCCTTTTCACAATCACGACAATCAATTGAATTAATTAAGTTGTCTATTTTGTGAATTTTAGATGTAAATAGTTGTTACAAATATTGAAAAATAGAAAATTCAATGTAAATTCTCTTATAATTAACATAAAAAAATCATAATTTATTTTTGAATAAGATATAATTTATATATGTTGGTTGAACATGTTTTGCTAACTTGAAAATTCAGTAAAAACCAAGGTTCTAAATGACGTGAGTTGTGACGTGACGGTGAGGTCAGGCCTCAAGCCTTAGATATCATAATAAGGCCGCGATGTTTTTCAAGACGTGGCATATGACGGCAAATTTTTTTATCATATAAACTATTATATACATAAACATATTTTTTTTCTATCATTCAATGAGTTAATAATGTTAAATAATATAAATTAGGTTATGCATTAAAAACTAACAAATAAGGTATTAAAAAAGTAAAACAAATCAAATAATGCGTTACAAAAACCGCACATGATGCTCCACATACATGCTATGACGACTGTTACGACGAGCTTTTTTGAACACTGGTAAAAGCTCTCAAAAGTTATATTTGTATTGGTATCAAATTAAGTATTATAAAATTCTCATATCCTGGTATAATTTAGAGAAAATTACGATTTTGGTTCACATGGTATGTTCTGACTTTAAAATTTCGTCTATGAACTTCATTTATTATATAAACAGTTATTATGGTTTGAAACTCGTTTCAATTTTGGTTTTTCATAGTGATGGCCATTAGAAAAGGTCCGTTAAATCCCTTCAAGTGAGAGAGAACATGACCGCTATGTAATCGTATGAAAATCCCCATAAAAAAGGTTAAAACGACTGAAATGATCGAGAAATCGTGCTCAAAGGTGTTGTTCGAAAAATCGATAAAAAAATGGGCTTGTTAACTTTTGGGCCCAATTTTTTTGGGCTTTTAGAATTTTAGGCTAAATTATTTATTTTCTTTGGGGGTTATTTTAGTCATGGACCAAAAAAACATAGACTAGGGTTTCATTTTGGATCATGTTTCTAAATTTTTATGATTTTATGAATAAAATATTGTTTTAAAAAAAATAAGTGTCTATAATT